>NW_027417229.1:0-82523 GCF_009905375.1 Apium graveolens | reverse complement strand
CATAGTATAATAAACTAAGTCTTTATAAATATGAATAATAAACAAAGTACATAATCAAGAGTATTAGGTTCAACAAAACAAGAAACGAGCATCCAAGATTACAACTTAGAACAAAGAATCACAAGAATAAACTAGATCACCTTCTTCGCCTTGGTTGAATTGTGCTATAGGTCTTCTTGATGTCTTCTCCTTAAGCTCTGTTATTGAAAATGTTGTTAAGTTATCATTATATACCAGCCCAATTAATCCAGAAGTCCAAAAAACAGTCTTCTAATTCAAACAGGAATCTGAAATCCCGACTTGGCGCGGCCGCGCGCTTCACCAGCACGGGGGTGCTGTCTTTCTGCTTCTCTGGCGTGGCCGCACGCTACCGCAGCGAGGGCGCACCGTCCTTCTGGAAAACTAAAATTGCTTTCTTTATTTGCTAGTTCTTGATGGCCTTTACAGGAGCACTCTTCACAACACCTTCCTAACACCATTTTAGCATCAAAGCAATGCTAAATAACCTTGATCCTCTAATATGCCTGAAATATAGAAACACTACAAAATATATCAAAACACAAATAATTTGAGTACAAAACATTAATTCAAGTCTTTATAGAGCATTCTAAGTGACTTAATTTCCACTTAACATAGATGACAATTAATGAAAAAGTATATATTTACAGAACACTGCATTAAAATAGAACAGGGGTTTGTAGATGACAAGAAATATATTAGAGGTAGATATCCTAACAATTTTAGACTTTTCCATGCATCCAGATAAGTCACCAGGTCCACATGGGTTGGACCCAGAATTTTTCAAACTTATTGGAATATTA
This sequence comes from Apium graveolens, assembly GCF_009905375.1. Classification (NCBI taxonomy): domain Eukaryota; kingdom Viridiplantae; phylum Streptophyta; class Magnoliopsida; order Apiales; family Apiaceae; genus Apium; species Apium graveolens. The sequence continues at coordinate 81,702 of NW_027417229.1, read as the reverse complement.
TTAGAAGATATGTGTTCAATTTTGTCTTACTTTCTTTGATACAGAACATGAGAATATGGCCAAGGGAACTAAATCTTACGCTTGTACATCTTATTTCCATTGTTAAACTAATGAAAAATATGAAAGATCTTCGACCTATATCTCTTAATAATGTTCTGATGCGTATATTGTCTAAGGTTCTGGAGAATAAGTTGAAACTATGTTTAAATTTGATAGTGTCTAACAACAGAGTACTTTTAATGAAGGGAGGCTATTAACTGATAATGCAATGATTGCATTTGAAGTCATATGGGAAACATGTCCTGGCTGGGTTAAAAATTGATATTTTTGAGGAATAAGATAGGTTAGAATGAAGTTTTAGTAAACAAATGCTGCATAAATTTGGTTTCCACTCGGCGTGGATTTCTAGGATTATGACATGTGTTCAAAAATTCTCATATAGTTTTGTACACAGTAGTGGAATTTTCGGTGATGTGCATTCGCAACGGTGACTTCGACATGGAGATCCAATCTCTCCCTACTTGTAAAAATGGTGAGTACAAAATATAAGTGATATAAATGATAATTAATAATTTTAATATATTTTTGTAAGGATTAATTATTTGTTGAAAACATATTCTCATTATAAAATCGTCACAAATGAAGTTACAAATAATATTTTTTGCATAAATGATTACTTTGTATAATTATTATAATATTTTTTTTAAAAAAAAAGAAAATTGACCAACTCTAATATAACCGGTAGATTCAAATTATAACAAAAAACTATAAAGTTGGTATGAAATTTAACTAGTCATTTTCTACCATTTGTTAGTTAAAAAAATGCTTAGTGGGCCCCTAATAGTCTTTGTTACCAAACTCCATAGAAATGATGAATTACTTAAAACCTTAGGCCAAACTTAGTAGAATATACTCCCGCCCATAACCCATGTCATTTTGTTAGGAAATGAATAACACACAGAGGGGGGGTGAATGTGTTTTACTGTTTTTAGGCTTTTCTTGAATATTTTTGGTTGAACAGAGTAAATTAATTCTTGTAGTGAAATGTGTTCATGCAGAATTTAAGCTTGCAGAAAATAAAGAACACAGATCTTCAAAACTCACTTAATTTTATATTAAAATTAAGACTGTTTTTCTACAAAATTTCTAGGCTCTTTGTTGAAAGAGCTTAGGTTCTTCTTGAGAGTGTTATAAGAAATTTGATCCAAATTGTTACAACTGACTAAAGGACCAGTGTTAACTTTATAACTTAGTTAACTGCTTGTTTACAAAGTGGATAATGAGATATGCTATTAGCTTTTCTAAACTGTCACTTGTCATTTCTATTTATAGAAAAGTAGATCCTCCATTTCTGGCTTAGCATATCTTTAGCATCCTGTGTTTACTTTGATATTCCTCTGTCAGTTAATCTTTACCATTGATCTTGCACATTCTTCAAGCTGCTTTTTATAGACTTGTCAATCCAGCTGTTGGATTATTTGTTGATTGTTTATCTTGGATATTAAACTGATATGCAATTTTGTACTTTGAGATTGTACCTCGAGATCTCGAGTTTAGGTCTATAGAACACTTGACATCTCGATAAGTATATTGGCTTATCGAGATCTCTAGTACTCTATATTTAGTTTGGCTTGTAGAGGTCTTCAGTTCTCAACAAGTGATTTTAGTCTTGTCGAGATCTCTATTCTTCACATATTCACTTTGACTTATCGATAACTCTTAGTTCCCTAGTGGCTTCTTGACTTGTCGATATCTCAGAGTTCTATGGTCAAATTAACTTGTCGATATCTCAGAGTTTTCTAGTGATCCTTAACTTGTCGATATCTCTAAGTTCTCTAGTGAATTTTGACTTATCGATATCTCTGAGTTCTCTAGTGGAACTTGACTTATCGATAACTCAGAGTTCTCTAATGAATGTAGACTTGTCGATAACTCTGAGTTCTCTAGTGAAGAAATGACTTGTCGATATCTCCAATCTTCATGTCTTCAATTTGGCTTGTCGATATCTTTCTGAGTTCTCTAGTAGCTTTCCTGAGTTCTCTAGTAGCTTTCCTGACTTCTCGATAAGTCATTCTGGAGATCTCGAATGACTTCTCTATAACATTAAATCTGTGACTTGTAGAGATCTTAACTTAGAGTATTTTCTCCAAAAAGATTTATTCAACTCCAAGCTTCTTCAAAATTCTTGCTTGATACTGTTTTAGGAAAAAGACTCAAGTCTACTCCTTTGCATTTTTACAGACTTTAAGTGTTGAAGTACAAAATATAAATTAAGATAACAATAAAAACTTACTTAGGGTTGACAAAATGTCTTACTCTTGTTAAAGTACAGGCATATTTTTTACAACACATTTTAACTTTTTTCATGTAAAATTCATAATGTTACATATCTGTTTAAAATATTTATTTTTTTGAATTAAAGTTTAATATTTATAATTTTATTCAAAAAAAAAATTTGAAAAGTAATTTGTGAACATATCTTTATTCATCTTAAAATAATAATGGAATTGTATTTTGATACATATTTGACAAAGTAATATCTTTTTGTACTAGTACGCCTTTTGTGCTTGTCACTAGTAGCAAGAAAATACAAAGTCGGTTCACGTTGCCGGTTTCCATTTCCTACTCACCTTGTGGAAAGACCCAAAATTTATTAGAAAACTTTTTTATTGAAAATTTTGAGTTAAAAAGCATGTTTATAAATATAAGCATGGTTTACAATAATAAATTTTTATTACAATTAAAATAATAAAAGTTTTGATTATAATAACGTCAAAGTACATATGGTCAAGTCAAACAACTTATATGCTAGACACTATGAGTTGTATTTCTCATGGAATGTCTTCCCAATCTAGATTTTTCCCAATCAACAGTGGATGAAATATGGTATATGTAGTTTTACCCACAATTAGTGTCATTTTTACATTTTCAAATCAAATTGACTAATAATTAAATAAAAATCAACAACCATATTATCATTCACTTTAATTCTTATGTTTAAATAAACAAAGAAATTAGTAAATATTTTTAAAAATCTTATCATTTTTCAAATACGTATAAATTGTTTGTCAAAACAATTTGTATCCTATCTTATACCTGTAAAAATTCAATTTGATTAAATATTGTTATGTAAACATTAATTTGTACATGACAATTAATTTCTACATTATACCGACATGTTTTTTAGACTTAAATCTATTGTAATAGTAATATTATCATTGTTAGTAAGGGTTGAAGTTGCACATATATTATTATTAATTGAGGTCAGTATGTGATTTTATATAATCAAATTTAAAATTTTTGATAAAATGTCATTTTTAAGTTATGTTTGTTATACAATACTTACGACTTAATTTTTACAATGTCATTTTATTTACCATACAAAAAATTAGGGTAATACTTATTTAGACTTGTACATCCACATCCAATTAATTTATATAATACATGGAGCACACTATGTTGAATCAAAAATTTAAACTATTATATAAAATTGGGCCTCCAAAATAGAGAAAATAAAAAATGTAGGTAAAACCCTAATATAACCACAAGAGGCCGACTTAAAAACAAAATAAACTTGTACATGGCTATGAAATAGTGTTTTCATAATATTTATATTTTGTGTGAAGAGTGTTTTGGTCATGTAAGGTTAAACACATCTTCAAATGAATTGGTGCAGGATTAAGTGGACAAGATTTGGAGATTATCATGAATTGATGTTGTTTAACAAGGGTAAGGTAAAAATTTATATTTTCCTATTTCTTCATTTCCCTTTTTTATGAGTTTTTTGCATAAACTTTTGTTAAAATTATAACACTACAATAAGTATCCCATTTTTCTTGTATATATGGATGTGGATTGACATGAAATGCCATTTGTATTTGTTTTTAAATGATCTTCATATCAAGAATTATCCCTTTCAAGATTATATGTCAAATTTAAGAAAATAATTTAGTTACATTTGTAGTAACTTTTTTGTTCCTCATAAATAATCAAATACATGATATACTAAAAAAATGAAAATTTATAGATAAGAAGCCCAAATATTATTTATATTTTATCTTCATATTTATTTGATTACACTATTAAATTTATTTTATGTTTCTGTGTGAAAATTTTTTAGAGACATATGCAGAGGAATTATATTTTTCTTGCTATTTGCAACAAGTTCCACAAACAATAAAGAAAGTGCTCCAAGTCCCTTCTTTTTCTCCTCTCATCAATCTACTTATGTAAGCTTTCTTTGTTCTTTTTAACTTTACTATGCAAATATATAGCATAAATATAAATATAGATAGTACAAGTGAAGCCCCATCACTATTTAACTTTATATTACATGACACATGGTTGAAAATGAGATTTCTTACTTGATAAAGATGTAGGCTCTATTTGGGACAAATTATAGTGTTGTAAAAACTTATATTTCAATATAAATAGATAGGCTGGCTAAGCGGGCTAACCATTTTCAGCCATAAGCTTATATTTGAATGGAGATGACACTGAAAAAGTTTAAGATGCACTGAGGGTGCTTGACATTGTCTTGAGACAGCAAGCAGCTAAAAGGTATCCAGATGATCAAAACTAATTAACAAACTTGCACTTTGAAATGATGCATTGCTTACTGTTATGAATGTGGAATATGCAGGGATTGCCTTTTGGTGAGGCAGTCATTTTTCCATGACTCTAGGATGCTTACTAGTATTGGAGGAGGGGTTTCTGCTTGTGGTGGTCTCCATTCTAGTTTTCGTTCTACTCAGGGAGGATTGTCACTCAATTTAGGTAAGGATGCTATATTTTTTTCTACCTAACCTCATTTTCAAGATTATATCTCTAAAACACTTATTTCACTTCATGCACTTACTCATTCATTTTTTCAGACGTGTCAACGACCATGATCCTTACTCCTCGGCCTGTAATTGATTTCGTGAGAGCCAATCAGGGTATACAGGATGCTCATAAAATAGACTGGATTATGGTAATTCATGAAATGATACCTGAAAAACCTGCATTGTGCTTCTTTTTGTGTCTATTAAATTGTGCTTTTAAATGTAACAGGCCAAGAAAATGCTGAGAAACATGAGAGTCAAGGCCACGCATAGCAACCGAGAATTTAAATAAAAGGGTTGAGTGAGAAGCCTTGCAATGAGCTATAGTAAGTTGTTTAATTTTTTTAATTCATCCTTTTCTAATGTTCAAAATGAAGAGGCCTGTCTGTGAATTAATTCTCACTTTATTTCTTTCTGTTTGAAGTTTCACATTAAAAGAAAAACCTCGAGATATCGGTAGCCATGGTGAAGTGAAGCCTAAGGAGATTATAGTTTATGAATATTTTAGAAGACATCTGAATTTGGAACTTAAAACTTCTGCGTACTTTCCGTACCTTGATGTTGGTAAACCCAGCAAACCTATTTATCTCCCATTAGAGGTGAGTAAACATGATTGAGATATTTTTGCATATTCTAGTCTCTTTATCTTCTAATTTGTTTTTACTTGAAGCGATTGATTTTTTGCCTGTTGTAATTTTTAGTTTTGTAGCCTGGTCTCCCTTCAGCGATATAAAAAATCACTATCTTCTGTGCAAATAGCCTCTTTAGTGGAAAAGTCCAGGCAGGGACCTCTGGAGAGGAAAGAAGTTCTTACTGATGTAAAATTTCTCGAATATTTAAATTTTCAAGTTTTGGTTATTATTTCTCATTGTAGCTCATTAGTTCATTTTTTTTAAAGTATAATTTTTATAATTGATCAATGCACTTCCATTTTCAGTCTATGAAAAGTATCGGTATGATGAAGATCCTCTCTTATATGCTTGCGGCATATCTATGGAGAAACAGCTTACCAAATTTGTTGGTCGTGTCCTTACTGCACCAAAGGTATTTTTGTTTCTCCTATATATAGTTATGGTTTTTCTTGAATAAGTAGTAATATTGTTGGCGATGGCATTGGTGGCGGTAATTTTACTAGTCCAATTGGTGGCACTAGTAGCCATAATCTTAGTAGGGGAATTGGTGGTGGCATTGTTGGTGGTGAAGTTCGTGCGAACTTAAGCAGTGTCATTGGTGGTAACTTTAATAATGGCATCGGCGGTGGTAGCATTGGTGGTATATTGGGTAGTCTTAGTAGTGGCATTGGTGGTAGGATGACTAGCATCTTTAGTGGTTACATTGGTGGTACTAGAGACGATAATATTGGTAGTGGATTTGGTGGCATTGATGGTGACATTGGTCGTGGTGCTCTTATTAGTGCAATTGGTGGCATTGGAAGCAGTAATTTTAGTAGGAGAATTAGTGGTGTATTGTTGGTGTTGTTGTTGAAGTTTGTGCTAGTTTAAGCAGTTCCATTCATGCCCACTTTAATGATGGTATTACAGGTGGTACAATTGATGGTATATTGGTTAGTCTTAGTAGTTGCATTGGTGGTGGCATTGGTGGTAACATTGCTGGTAGCTTTAGTGGTGGCATGGCTAGTTGCCATAGTGATAGCATTAGTGGTATATTGGTTAGTCTTAATAGTGGCAACGGTGGTAGCATACTGGTAGCTTAAGTGGAAACATTGGTGATCGCATGGCTGGTAGCTTTAGTGGTAGCACTAGTTGTATGTTGGGTAATATTTGGATGGTAGTGGTTTTAGTTATTGTCTTGGTACCAGTTCTATTGGCATATTAGCATCGCTAATGGTAAAAACCTTGATAGTGGTGGTATTGGTGGTAGTGCTTTAAATATGAGTGGTGGCGCTGGTAACATTAACCCGCCTTACAGTGTTGAGCAAATACCTTCACATCGACATCAATATCAACATTATCCTAATAATTCCTTGGAACTCATGATGTGGCTTTTTCTAATTTTGGTTTTTTGTGTTACTCTAAACTCTACTATCACTTTTACAGAGGCAGGAGCGATGTACTTCCCAAAAGCAGCTCAGGTTCTCCAAGAAGTTCAGAAAACTTACGCTCTTTAAGTGACCCTACAAATGTTTCATCTCTTACAAAATTGTATCATAAAATCCATATTTGGAGTGGTACCTCGATTATATTAGTAATTAGATTTTGTTGATACTTCACTAAACAAATATGAAAATATTACAATTCTCAAACCCACAAAAGTATAGGTAATACATTTGACTGTTGGCGGTTTCTATTTTTCGAATTTAATTCATGAACATACTAATAGTTTTTAAGTAATGATCTAATATAACAATGAATTGTGGTTAATGTCCATAGCATCAATGATAAATAGCACATATATTATTGGCATGTATATGTAATCACATGATATATATATATGTTGGTAACCTAGTAACTACATAAAACTACAGATGTCCATCCAAATAAACTCTAATATACCATTTTATATGTTATGCCGTCAAACAATTTTTTTTTCATTTCTCAATAATATTGTGTCCTGTAAAGAAATTATATTCAGCTAAGAATTATATGCATGTATTTTTATGAGAAAATAATATTTGTGTAAAAAATAATGTTCTATTAAATAATTATATTTTTACTTAGTATTCTATTAAAAATCATCTTCTTAATAAATTACTATGCTATGTAAAAAGGTATTGTTATGGAAAAAGTAGAAAATTTGTAAATCATTTTAAAAACATAACATATATTTTAAATATGTTTTTTTCATCCGTATAAAGAATAATTTTTCGAAATTTAAAAAATAATAAAAAGATAAAAAATAAGGAAATGAGTTCCTTAAGAAAAAGAACAAAAAAAAAAGTTCAATTAGTTCATAACATGTGGTTATTATTAAAAGTTACTAGTTTCTATAATCTTCCTCTAAAATTAGTTATTAACAAGTGATTATTATTAAAACTGAAATTCGAGTGCTTAATAAATAATATAATAATCTAACTGTCAAGACAAGTGGGACAGTCACTTATGCAAATGGGACAGTCCCTTTACAAATGAGACAATGAATGGGACAGTCTCAATTAACTGCAGAAATTGAAATGCTGAAATAAGAAATGCAGAATGCTGAAAACTGAAAAGTAAAAACACCGGAAGTTTTCACTTGGTTCGGCCCCTACACCTAGTCTACGGCCTACATCCAAGTCCTCATGCCAACTAGCATAGAGAATGTATTATATCCACTTAAAACAAAGTACTTACAAACTTTCCTTGATTACAAACTTGGCCCACTTGAAAGAAACCTTTCCCTAGCACACAGCTACCTAGCATAATGAGTTGTATTTATAGGCAAAGTTCTAACAGATTTATTTTCAAACAAAGGATAAGATAGATACGATTTGAAAGCAAGTTTGTTTTGAAAATATTTGAATGAAACTTGAGAAACTAATCTGTTAGTTATTTGAAAAACATAAACTAAGTAAAAGATAAGTCTTGAAAGATTCAAACTTAGTTTATAAGATAGGATGGGTTTGTTTGAGATAAGGTTTATCCAGATAAACAAGATTTACACAAACCCTAACAACGTAATACTAAACATGCGGGATAAACTCTTGAAAGAGCTGCTGTAACCTGATAAGCAATGTTGAATCAGTCTTGTTGCATTATTCCATTTTGTTTATCTGCATTCTGTTGTTGAAAGATCTTATCATCATAAACCCCAACAATTAACATTCTCCCCCTTTTATGATGATGACAAATTGTTCCCCCTAACAAAAACACTTAAAGCTCCTGGAGGTAGAAAATTAGCAACAACAGAAAATAACAATTATAATATGAATGCAACAATGTGAATGAAACAGTAAAAAATGTTAAGGATGAATGAGACAATATGCATATAAGATATAAAATACACAAATGAGACAATCTCAATTATATATAAAACTAAGAAACCCAAAGAACAACCCACCCATTCAACCAGGGTGTCCAGTTGTCTTTTAAAACAATTAAAATCATTCATCAATCATCAAACAATCTCAAACAAGCATCATAGTCTTAAAAACAAGAAACCACATAGAAGAACCAAAGTCTTAAAACTTTAAACAAAACCACAGAAACATGCATCCAGAATTTCTCCCCCTTCATCATCGTAAAAGGCTTAGTCTGAATCATCATCAATATTGACTGGAGTCTTCCCTTTTTCTTTGCCCGAGCCCGAAGCTTTATCCTTGGCAGATGGAAAGACAGGAGCACAACCATATTCTGAGAAAAGCTTATCAAAAGCATCTTGAGTTGGTGCTTTTCCGTCCCGTTCACGAAGCCAGACAAAGATCTTTTCTTTGTATTCTTCTCTGGTCATGCCGAAAACCGAAGGTGGAGGGATGGCAGGAAGTGGCAGAGGAGCAGTGATTTCTTCTAAAGTACAATCGCCAATCCTGTCTCATTTCTTATGCCAGTACATCTTACTCTTGTCCTGTATAGCGTACAGCTGCTGTGACACAAACTTCGTCTCGGACCTAAGCTTGAAAAAAAACTTTACAAACTCTTTTTCCCAGCCCTTGGTCGAGGAAATCATCTCTTCTTGTAGAGTCCCAAACTCAAAGTCTATTATTTTGGCCAACTTGACATCAGAAGCATGCAAAACAGATAGCTTTGCATTGATTGAATCCAAGGAAGAATAAACAAACTTACGAAATAACTCAAACGAAGCATGCATCATACTAACCTGTGAGGTTAGCGAACCCAAAGTCTCAACAGACGCAAAGTGTTGAATAAGATTAGCCAAAGCGGCATAATTTTCATTTAATTTAATCAACAAAGAATTAAGCAGAGTATTTGTAGGCTGATCAAAGGTGTCTGAGGTATAGTTTGGGGATTTTGGAAGTCCACCAACGTGCCTATGTGTTTCATCAAAAAACAATTTATTTGACTCCGAAACAAATAAATTATTTGCTGTTAAAATAGACAAATCAAACAACGTACTAATTTTCTCAGATTGAACAGAAGAAACAGAGACACAAAAATACCGAAACACTTGAGAAAATAGTGCAGGATAAGGCAAGTGCATCGACTCATGAGTCGAGCAATGGTGCATATTTTTGATAATCAGGGAAGACGCATCACAAGGAACCTTTTTGACAAACATAGAAATTAAAATCGAATCTTGAAAAGTGATTCGATCTCGACCACTTTTACGAGGCAACAAATTTGTATGAAACAGTTTAAAAACCAAAAGAGATAGTGGAGTTAAATCTGATACCGATGGTTTGATGGAAACATCAACAAAGTTCTCGCCAACAATAGCTTTGAGTTGTTCCTCCTAATGAATCCCCGGAACATCAACAAGTGCCTGGTATGTTGTGAAAGTACACACCCCTTGATCTGACAAGCCTCCAATTCTTCCAAGAGCATCAGCCTTGAAAATGACAGGAGTTCCTCGAACATTGAAAAACACAATGCCTTCTGATAGCAATTGAAAATTTGCATAGAACTCACGGACAAGCTCTGGGTATATAACTTCTTCCGGTGACAATAGCGATTCACACCCTTGGAACTTGAACAAATCATACACGCCAACTCGGGTTAACAACTCAATATCACAAATCCGCTCTTTAAGAATAAGCTTTGTTAAGATTTTGGAGCCGCTTTCTTTTGCATGTCTGTCGAACGAATCAGGAGATGCTTCACTTGACGCTTCGGAAACAACAGTAGCAACACGACGAAGCTTCGAACCAGACGGACCAGCGGTCGGGGTTTGATTAGTGGTGGATCTCGAACAACGGGCCATTGGAGAGAAGTTTTAGGGTTAAGAGAGAAAAGGAGAGGATTTTGAAAGAGAGTGAAAGAGTAGAATGAAGAAAACGAAAAGATTAAGAAAGAGGGTTTAAAAAGAAGTAGGAACTGAAGAGTTAGATATGGAAGAGGAAGTGAACAGGTGCAAGACAGAAGTGATGTATTGAAAGAACAATACATGCACGAAAAATGAGGAAGTGTTAAATCTAATCAAAAGATATCCTAAATCTATTGGCAATAAACATGCAACAACACACGGACTAAAAAGTAAAAAAAATACTAATAATTATACAAACAGATAAACAAACATAACAAACAAATAAGCACATATAACAGTTAATAATTAATCATTAAAAATAAATATTAATTACATAAAATTACACAAAATAACGTAATAAATTAGAGAGAACACATACCTAATTCAGGACGCATTATACAAAATCTATCTACAGCTAAGGGCTCAGTGGAGATATCTGCACGCTGTTTCCCAGTAGATATATAAATAAGCTCTATATTACCTTTAGAAACATTATCTCGTAGAAAATGGTGACGAATATCAATATGCTTAGTACGAGAATGCATATTATCATTCACTTTAATTCTTATGTTTAAATAAACAAAGAAATTAGTAAATATTTTTAAAAACCTTATCATTTTTCAAATACGTATAAATTATTTGTCAAAAATTTTTGTATCGTATCTTATACCTCTAGAAATTCAATTTGATTAAATATTGTTATGTAAACATTAATTTGTACATGACAATTAATTTCTACATTATAGCGACATGTTTTTTAGACTTAAATCTATTGTAATAGTAATATTATCCTTGTTAGTAAGGGTTGTAGTTGTACATATATTATTGATAATTGAGGTCACTATGTGATTTATATATAATCAAATTTAAATTTTTTGATAAAATGTCATTTTTAAGTTATGTTTTTTATACAATACTTATTACTTAATTTTTACAATGTCATTTTATTTACCATATAAAATAAATTAGGGTAATATTTATTTAGACTTGTACATCCACATCCAATTAATTTATATAATACATGGAGCACAAAATTTAAACTATATTCGGCCCACTGAAACATATTATATACAATTGGGCCTCCAGAATAGAGAAAATAAAAAATGTAGGTAAAACCCTAATATAACCACAAGCGGCCGACTTAAAAACAAAATAAACTTGTACATGGCTATGAAATAGTGTTTTGGTATTATTTATATTTTGTGTGAAAGAGTGTTTTGGTGCTGTAAGGTTAAACACACCTTCAAATGAATTGGTGCAGGATTAAGTGGACAAGATTTGCAGATTATCATGAATTGATATTGTTTAACAAGGGTAAGGTAATAATTTATATTTTCCTATTTCTTTATTTTCCTTTCTTATGTGTTTTTTGCACAAACTTTTGTTAAAAATTAAAACACTGCAATAAGTATCCCTTTTTTCTTGTATATATGGATGTGGATTGACATGAAATGCCATTTGTATTTGTTTTTAAATGATCTTGATATCAAGAATAATCCCTTTCAATATTATATGTCAAATTTAAGAAAAAGAATTTAGTTACATTTGTAATAACTTTTTTGTTCCTCATAAATAATCAAATACATGATATACTAAAAAAATGAAAATTTATAGATAAGAAGCCCACAGATTATTTATATTTTATCTTCATATTTGTTTGATTACACTATTAAATTTATTTTATGTTTATGTGTGAAAAATTTTTAGAGACATATGCAGAGGAATTATATTTTTCTTGCTATTTACAACAAGTTCCACAAACAATGAAGAAAGTGCTCCAAGTCCCTTCTTTTTCTTCTCTTCATCAATCTACTTATGTAAGCTTTCTTTGTTCTTTTTTAACTTTTACTATGCAAATATATAGCATAAATATAAATGTAGATAGTACAAGTGAAGCCCCATCACTATTTAACTTTATATTACATGACACATGGTTGAAAATGAGATTTCTTACTTGATAAAGATGTAGGCTCTATTTGGGACAAATTATAGTGTTGTAAAAACTTATATTTCAATACATAAACAGGTAGGCAGGCTAACCATTTTCAGCCATAAGCTTATATTTGAATGGAGCTGACACTGAAAAAGTTTAAGATGCACTGAGGGTGCTTGACATTGTCTTGAGACAGCAAGCGGCTAAAAGTTATCCAGACGACCGGAACTAATTAAGAAACTTGCACTTTGAAATGATGCATTGCTTACTGTTATGAATGTGGAATATGCAGGGATTGCCTTTTGGTGAGGCAGTCATTTTTCCATGACGACTCTAGGATGCTTACTAGTGTTGGAGGAGGGGTTTCTGCTTGTCGTGGTCTCCATTCTAGTTTTCGTCCTACTCAGGGAGGATTGTCACTCAATTTAGGTAAGGATGCTATATTTTTTCCTGCCCTAACCCCGTTTTCAAGATTATATCTCTAAAACTACTTATTTCACTTGACTCCCTTATTTCACTTGATGCCCACTTACTCATTCATTTTTTCAGACGTGTCAACGACCATGATCCTTACTCCTGGGCCTGTAATTGATTTCCTGAGAGCCAATCAGGGTATACAGGATGCTCGTAGAATAGACTGGATTAAGGTAATTCATGAAATGACACCTGAAAAACCTGCATTGTGCTTCTTCTTTTTTGTCTATTAAATTGTGCTTTTACAAATGCAACAGGCCAAGAAAATGCTGAGAAACATGAGAGTCAAGGCCACGCATAGCAACCGAGAATTTAAGATAAAAGGGTTGAGTGAGAAGCCTTGCAATGAGCTATAGTAAGTTGTTTAATTTTTTTAATTCATCCTTTTCTAATGTTCAAAATGAAGAGGCCTGTCTGTGAATTGATTCTCACTTTGTTTCTTTCTGTTTGAAGTTTCACATTGAAAGAAAAACCTGGAGATACCGGTAGCCGTGGTGAAGTGAAGCCTAAGGAGATTACAGTTTATGAATACTTTAGAAGACATCTGAATTTGGAACTTAGAACTTCTGCGTACTTTCCGTGCATTGATGTTGGTAAACCCAGCAAACCTATTTATCTCCCATTGGCGGTGAGTAAACATGATTGAGATATTTTTGCATATTTTAGTTTCTTTATCTTCAAATTTTGTTTTTACTTGAAGCGATTGATTTTTTGCCTGTTGTAATTTTTAGTTCTGTAGCCTGGTCTCCCTTCAGCGATATACAAAATTACTATCTTCTGTGCAAATAGCCTCTGTGTCATTGGTGGTAACTTTAATAATGGCATCAGCGGTGGTAGCATTGGTGATATCTCCAATCTTCATGTCTTCAATTTGGCTTGTCGATATCTTTCTGAGTTCTCTAGTAGCTTTCCTGACTTCTCGATAAGCCATTCTGGAGTTCTCGAATGACTTCTCTATAACATTAAATCTGTGACTTGTAGAGATCTTGACTTGGAGTATTTTTCTCCAAACAGATTTATTCAACTCCAAGCTTCTTCAAAATTCTTCTGAGGCATGATCTTTTTGATCTTCTTCCAGATAGAATCCTTATGCTTGATACTGTTTTAGGAAAAAGACTCAAGTCTGCTCCTTTGCATTTTTACAGACTTTAAGTGTTGCAAGTACAAAATATAAATTAAGATAACAATAAAACTTACTTAGGGTTGACAAAATGTCTTAGTCTTGTTAAAGTACAAGCATGTCTTTTACAACACATTTCAACTTTTTTCATGTAAAATTCATAATGTTACATATCTGTTTAAAATATTTATTTTTTTGAATTAAAGTTTAATATTTATAATTTTATTCAAAAAAGAAATTCGAAAAGTAATTTGTGAACATATCCTCTTTATTCATCTTAAAATAATAATGGAATTGTATTTTGGTACATATTTGACAAAATAATATCTTTTTGTACTAGTACGCCTTTTGTGCTTGTGACTGGTAGCAAGAAAGTACAAAGTCTGTTCACGTTGCCGGTTTCCATTTCCTACTGACCTTGTGGAAAGACCCAAAATTTATTAGAAAACTTTTTTATTGAAAATTTTGAGTTAAAAAGCATGTTTATAAATATAAGCATGGTTTACAATAATAAATTTTTATTACAATTGAAATTAATAAAAGTTTTGATTATAATTATGTCAAAGTACATATGGTCAAGTCAAACAACTTATATGTTAGACACTATGAGTTGTATTTCTCATGGAATGTCTTCCCGATCTAGATTTTTCCCAATCAACCAGTGGATGAAATATGGTATATGTAGTTTTACCCACAATTTAGTGTCATTTTTACATTTTCAAATCAAATTGACTAATAATTAATAAAAATCAACAATCATATTATCATTCACTTTAATTCTTATGTTTAAATAAACAAAGAAATTAGTAAATATTTTTAAAAACCTTATCATTTTTCAAATACGTATAAATTGTTTGTCAAAAATTTTTGTATCGTATCTTATACCTCTAGAAATTCAATTTGATTAAATATTGTTATGTAAACATTAATTTGTACATGACAATTAATTTCTACATTATAGCGACATGTTTTTTAGACTTAAATCTATTGTAATAGTAATATTATCCTTGCTAGTAAGGGTTGTAGTTGTACATATATTATTGTTAATTGAGGTCAGTATGTGATTTATATATAATCAAATTTAAAATTTTCGATAAAATGTCATTTTTAAGTTATATTTTTTATACAATACTTACTACTTAATTTTTACAATGTCATTTTATTTACCATACAAAATAAATTAGGGTAATACTTATTTAGACTTGTACATCCACATCCAATTAATTTATATAATACATGGAGCACACTATGTTGAATCAAAAATTTAAACTATATTCGGCCCACTGAAACATATTATATACAATTGGGCCTCCAGAATAGAGAAAATAAAAAATGTAGGTAAAACCCTAATATAACCACAAGCGGCCGACTTAAAAACAAAATAAACTTGTACATGGCTATGAAATAGTGTTTTGGTATTATTTATATTTTGTGTGAAAGAGTGTTTTGGTGCTGTAAGGTTAAACACATCTTCAAATGAATTGGTGCAGGATTAAGTGGACAAGATTTGCAGATTATCATGAATTGATATTGTTTAACAAGGGTAAGGTAATAATTTATATTTTCCTATTTCTTTATTTCCCTTTCTTATGTGTTTTTTGCACAAACTTTTGTTAAAAATTAAAACACTGCAATAAGTATCCCATTTTTCTTGTATATATGGATGTGGATTGACATGAAATGCCATTTGTATTTGTTTTTAAATGATCTTGATATCAAGAATAATCCCTTTCAAGATTATATGTCAAATTTAAGAAAAAGAATTTAGTTACATTTGTAATAACTTTTTTGTTCCTCATAAATAATCAAATACATGATATACTAAAAAAATGAAAATTTATAGATAAGAAGCCCACATATTATTTATATTTTATCTTCATATTTGTTTGATTACACTAGTTAAATTTATTTTATGTTTATGTGTGAAAATTTTTTAGAGACATATGCAGAGGAATTATATTTTTCTTGCTATTTGCAACAAGTTCCACAAACAATGAAGAAAGTGCTCCAAGTCCCTTCTTTTTCTCCTCTTCATCAATCTACTTGTGTAAGCTTTCTTTGTTCTTTTTTAACTTTTACTATGCAAATATATAGCATAAATATAAATGTAGATAGTACAAGTGAAGCCCCATCACTATTTAACTTTATATTACATGACACATGGTTGAAAATGAGATTTCTTACTTGATAAAGATGTAGGCTCTATTTGGGACAAATTATAGTGTTGTAAAAACTTATATTTCAATACATAAACAGGTAGGCAGGCTAACCATTTTCAGCCATAAGCTTATATTTGAATGGAGCTGACACTGAAAAAGTTTAAGATGCACTGAGGGTGCTTGACATTGTCTTGAGACAGCAAGCGGCTAAAAGGTATCCAGACGACCGGAACTAATTAAGAAACTTGCACTTTGAAATGATGCATTGCTTACTGTTATGAATGTGGAATATGCAGGGATTGCCTTTTGGTGAGGCAGTCATTTTTCCATGACGACTCTAGGATGCTTACTAGTGTTGGAGGAGGGGTTTCTGCTTGTCGTGGTCTCCATTCTAGTTTTCGTCCTACTCAGGGAGGATTGTCACTCAATTTAGGTAAGGATGCTATATTTTTTCTGCCTAACCCCGTTTTCAAGATTATATCTCTAAAACACTTATTTCACTTGACTCCCTTATTTCACTTGATGCCCACTTACTCATTCATTTTTTCAGACGTGTCAACGACCATGATCCTTACTCCTGGGCCTGTAATTGATTTCCTGAGAGCCAATCAGGGTATACAGGATGCTCGTAGAATAGACTGGATTAAGGTAATTCATGAAATGACACCTGAAAAACCTGCATTGTGCTTCTTTTTTGTGTCTATTAAATTGTGCTTTTACAAATGCAACAGGCCAAGAAAATGCTGAGAAACATGAGAGTCAAGGCCACGCATAGCAACCGAGAATTTAAGATAAAAGGGTTGAGTGAGAAGCCTTGCAATGAGCTATAGTAAGTTGTTTAATTTTTTTAATTCATCCTTTTCTAATGTTCAAAATGAAGAGGCCTGTCTGTGAATTGATTCTCACTTTGTTTCTTTCTGTTTGAAGTTTCACATTGAAAGAAAAACCTGGAGATACCGGTAGCCGTGGTGAAGTGAAGCCTAAGGAGATTACAGTTTATGAATACTTTAGAAGACATCTGAATTTGGAACTTAGAACTTCTGCGTACTTTCCGTGCATTGATGTTGGTAAACCCAGCAAACCTATTTATCTCCCATTGGCGGTGAGTAAACATGATTGAGATATTTTTGCATATTTTAGTTTCTTTATCTTCAAATTTTGTTTTTACTTGAAGCGATTGATTTTTTGCCTGTTGTAATTTTTAGTTCTGTAGCCTGGTCTCCCTTCAGCGATATACAAAATTACTATCTTCTGTGCAAATAGCCTCTGTGTCATTGGTGGTAACTTTAATAATGGCATCAGCGGTGGTAGCATTGGTGATATCTCCAATCTTCATGTCTTCAATTTGGCTTGTCGATATCTTTCTGAGTTCTCTAGTAGCTTTCCTGACTTCTCGATAAGCCATTCTGGAGTTCTCGAATGACTTCTCTATAACATTAAATCTGTGACTTGTAGAGATCTTGACTTGGAGTATTTTTCTCCAAACAGATTTATTCAACTCCAAGCTTCTTCAAAATTCTTCTGAGGCATGATCTTCTTGATCTTCTTCTAGATAGAATCCTTATGCTTGATACTGTTTTAGGAAAAAGACTCAAATCTGCTCCTTTGCATTTTTACAGACTTTAAGTGTTGCAAGTACAAAATATAAATTAAGATAACAATAAAACTTACTTAGGGTTGACAAAATGTCTTAGTTTTGTTAAAGTACAGGCATGTCTTTTACAACACATTTTAACTTTTTTCATGTAAAATTCATAATGTTACATATCTGTTTAAAATATTTATTTTTTTGAATTAAAGTTTAATATTTATAATTTTATTCAAAAAAGAAATTCGAAAAGTAATTTGTGAACATATTTTTATTCATCTTAAAATAATAATGGAATTGTATTTTGGTACATATTTGACAAAATAATATCTTTTTGTACTAGTACGCCTTTTGTGCTTGTCACTGGTAGCAAGAAAGTACAAAGTCTGTTCACGTTGCCGGTTTCCATTTCCTACTGACCTTGTGGAAAGACCCAAAATTTATTAGAAAACTTTTTTATTGAAAATTTTGAGTTAAAAAGCATGTTTATAAATATAAGCATGGTTTACAATAATAAATTTTTATTACAATTGAAATTAATAAAAGTTTTGATTATAATTACGTCAAAGTACATATGGTCAAGTCAAACAACTTATATGCTAGACACTATGAGTTGTATTTCTCATGGAATGTCTTCCCAATCTAGATTTTTCCCAATCAACCAGTGGATGAAATATGGTATATGTAGTTTTACCCACAATTTAGTGTCATTTTTACATTTTCAAATCAAATTGACTAATAATTAAATAAAAATCAACAATCATATTATCATTCACTTTAATTCTTATGTTTAAATAAACAAAGAAATTAGTAAATATTTTTAAAAACCTTATCATTTTTCAAATACGTATAAATTGTTTGTCAAAAATTTTTGTATCGTATCTTATACCTCTAGAAATTCAATTTGATTAAATATTGTTATGTAAACATTAATTTGTACATGACAATTAATTTCTACATTATAGCGACATGTTTTTTAGACTTAAATCTATTGTAATAGTAATATTATCCTTGTTAGTAAGGGTTGTAGTTGTACATATATTATTGTTAATTGAGGTCAGTATGTGATTTATATATAATCAAATTTAAAATTTTCGATAAAATGTCATTTTTAAGTTATGTTTTTTATACAATACTTACTACTTAATTTTTACAATGTCATTTTATTTACCATACAAAATAAATTAGGGTAATACTTATTTAGACTTGTACATCCACATCCAATTAATTTATATAATACATGGAGCACACTATGTTGAATCAAAAATTTAAACTATATTCGGCCCACTGAAACATATTATATACAATTGGGCCTCCAGAATAGAGAAAATAAAAAATGTAGGTAAAACCCTAATATAACCACAAGCGGCCGACTTAAAAACAAAATAAACTTGTACATGGCTATGAAATAGTGTTTTGGTATTATTTATATTTTGTGTGAAAGAGTGTTTTGGTGCTGTAAGGTTAAACACATCTTCAAATGAATTGGTGCAGGATTAAGTGGACAAGATTTGCAGATTATCATGAATTGATATTGTTTAACAAGGGTAAGGTAATAATTTATATTTTCCTATTTCTTTATTTCCCTTTCTTATGTGTTTTTTGCACAAACTTTTGTTAAAAATTAAAACACTGCAATAAGTATCCCATTTTTCTTGTATATATGGATGTGGATTGACATGAAATGCCATTTGTATTTGTTTTTAAATGATCTTGATATCAAGAATAATCCCTTTCAAGATTATATGTCAAATTTAAGAAAAAGAATTTAGTTACATTTGTAATAACTTTTTTGTTCCTCATAAATAATCAAATACATGATATACTAAAAAAAATGAAAATTTATAGATAAGAAGCCCACATATTATTTATATTTTATCTTCATATTTGTTTGATTACACTATTAAATTTATTTTATGTTTATGTGTGAAAATTTTTTAGAGACATATGCAGAGGAATTATATTTTTCTTGCTATTTGCAACAAGTTCCACAAACAATGAAGAAAGTGCTCCAAGTCCCTTCTTTTTCTCCTCTTCATCAATCTACTTGTGTAAGCTTTCTTTGTTCTTTTTTAACTTTTACTATGCAAATATATAGCATAAATATAAATGTAGATAGTACAAGTGAAGCCCCATCACTATTTAACTTTATATTACATGACACATGGTTGAAAATGAGATTTCTTACTTGATAAAGATGTAGGCTCTATTTGGGACAAATTATAGTGTTGTAAAAACTTATATTTCAATACATAAACAGGTAGGCAGGCTAACCATTTTCAGCCATAAGCTTATATTTGAATGGAGCTGACACTGAAAAAGTTTAAGATGCACTGAGGGTGCTTGACATTGTCTTGAGACAGCAAGCGGCTAAAAGGTATCCAGACGACCGGAACTAATTAAGAAACTTGCACTTTGAAATGATGCATTGCTTACTGTTATGAATGTGGAATATGCAGGGATTGCCTTTTGGTGAGGCAGTCATTTTTCCATGACGACTCTAGGATGCTTACTAGTGTTGGAGGAGGGGTTTCTGCTTGTCGTGGTCTCCATTCTAGTTTTCGTCCTACTCAGGGAGGATTGTCACTCAATTTAGGTAAGGATGCTATATTTTTTCTGCCTAACCCCGTTTTCAAGATTATATCTCTAAAACACTTATTTCACTTGACTCCCTTATTTCACTTGATGCCCACTTACTCATTCATTTTTTCAGACGTGTCAACGACCATGATCCTTACTCCTGGGCCTGTAATTGATTTCCTGAGAGCCAATCAGGGTATACAGGATGCTCGTAGAATAGACTGGATTAAGGTAATTCATGAAATGACACCTGAAAAACCTGCATTGTGCTTCTTTTTTTGTGTCTATTAAATTGTGCTTTTACAAATGCAACAGGCCAAGAAAATGCTGAGAAACATGAGAGTCAAGGCCACGCATAGCAACCGAGAATTTAAGATAAAAGGGTTGAGTGAGAAGCCTTGCAATGAGCTATAGTAAGTTGTTTAATTTTTTTAATTCATCCTTTTCTAATGTTCAAAATGAAGAGGCCTGTCTGTGAATTGATTCTCACTTTGTTTCTTTCTGTTTGAAGTTTCACATTGAAAGAAAAACCTGGAGATACCGGTAGCCGTGGTGAAGTGAAGCCTAAGGAGATTACAGTTTATGAATACTTTAGAAGACATCTGAATTTGGAACTTAGAACTTCTGCGTACTTTCCGTGCATTGATGTTGGTAAACCCAGCAAACCTATTTATCTCCCATTGGCGGTGAGTAAACATGATTGAGATATTTTTGCATATTTTAGTTTCTTTATCTTCAAATTTTGTTTTTACTTGAAGCGATTGATTTTTTGCCTGTTGTAATTTTTAGTTCTGTAGCCTGGTCTCCCTTCAGCGATATACAAAATTACTATCTTCTGTGCAAATAGCCTCTGTGTCATTGGTGGTAACTTAATAATGGCATCAGCGGTGGTAGCATTGGTGATATCTCCAATCTTCATGTCTTCAATTTGGCTTGTCGATATCTTTCTGAGTTCTCTAGTAGCTTTCCTGACTTCTCGATAAGCCATTCTGGAGTTCTCGAATGACTTCTCTATAACATTAAATCTGTGACTTGTAGAGATCTTGACTTGGAGTATTTTTCTCCAAACAGATTTATTCAACTCCAAGCTTCTTCAAAATTCTTCTGAGGCATGATCTTCTTGATCTTCTTCTAGATAGAATCCTTATGCTTGATACTGTTTTAGGAAAAAGACTCAAATCTGCTCCTTTGCATTTTTACAGACTTTAAGTGTTGCAAGTACAAAATATAAATTAAGATAACAATAAAACTTACTTAGGGTTGACAAAATGTCTTAGTTTTGTTAAAGTACAGGCATGTCTTTTACAACACATTTTAACTTTTTTCATGTAAAATTCATAATGTTACATATCTGTTTAAAATATTTATTTTTTTGAATTAAAGTTTAATATTTATAATTTTATTCAAAAAAGAAATTCGAAAAGTAATTTGTGAACATTTTTTTTTATTCATCTTAAAATAATAATGGAATTGTATTTTGGTACATATTTGACAAAATAATATCTTTTTGTACTAGTAGGCCTTTTGTGCTTGTCACTGGTAGCAAGAAAGTACAAAGACTGTTCACGTTGCCCGTTTCCATTTCCTACTAACCTTGTGGAAAGACCCAAAATTTATTAGAAAACTTTTTTATTGAAAATTTTGAGTTAAAAAGCATGTTTATAAATATAAGCATGGTTTACAAAAATAAATTTTTATTACAATTGAAATTAATAAAAGTTTTGATTATAATTACGTCAAAGTACATATGGTCAAGTCAAACAACTTATATGCTAGACACTATGAGTTGTATTTCTCATGGAATGTCTTCCCAATCTAGATTTTTCCCAATCAACCAGTGGATGAAATATGGTATATGTAGTTTTACCCACAATTTAGTGTCATTTTTACATTTTCAAATCAAATTGACTAATAATTAAATAAAAATCAACAATCATATTATCATTCACTTTAATTCTTATGTTTAAATAAACAAAGAAATTAGTAAATATTTTTAAAAACCTTATCATTTTTCAAATACGTATAAATTGTTTGTCAAAAATTTTTGTATCGTATCTTATACCTCTAGAAATTCAATTTGATTAAATATTGTTATGTAAACATTAATTTGTACATGACAATTAATTTCTACATTATAGCGACATGTTTTTTAGACTTAAATCTATTGTAATAGTAATATTATCCTTGTTAGTAAGGGTTGTAGTTGTACATATATTATTGTTAATTGAGGTCAGTATGTGATTTATATATAATCAAATTTAAAATTTTCGATAAAATGTCATTTTTAAGTTATGTTTTTTATACAATACTTACTACTTAATTTTTACAATGTCATTTTATTTACCATACAAAATAAATTAGGGTAATACTTATTTAGACTTGTACATCCACATCCAATTAATTTATATAATACATGGAGCACACTATGTTGAATCAAAAATTTAAACTATATTCGGCCCACTGAAACATATTATATACAATTGGGCCTCCAGAATAGAGAAAATAAAAAATGTAGGTAAAACCCTAATATAACCACAAGCGGCCGACTTAAAAACAAAATAAACTTGTACATGGCTATGAAATAGTGTTTTGGTATTATTTATATTTTGTGTGAAAGAGTGTTTTGGTGCTGTAAGGTTAAACACATCTTCAAATGAATTGGTGCAGGATTAAGTGGACAAGATTTGCAGATTATCATGAATTGATATTGTTTAACAAGGGTAAGGTAATAATTTATATTTTCCTATTTCTTTATTTCCCTTTCTTATGTGTTTTTTGCACAAACTTTTGTTAAAAATTAAAACACTGCAATAAGTATCCCATTTTTCTTGTATATATGGATGTGGATTGACATGAAATGCCATTTGTATTTGTTTTTAAATGATCTTGATATCAAGAATAATCCCTTTCAAGATTATATGTCAAATTTAAGAAAAAGAATTTAGTTACATTTGTAATAACTTTTTTGTTCCTCATAAATAATCAAATACATGATATACTAAAAAAAATGAAAATTTATAGATAAGAAGCCCACATATTATTTATATTTTATCTTCATATTTGTTTGATTACACTATTAAATTTATTTTATGTTTATGTGTGAAAATTTTTTAGAGACATATGCAGAGGAATTATATTTTTCTTGCTATTTGCAACAAGTTCCACAAACAATGAAGAAAGTGCTCCAAGTCCCTTCTTTTTCTCCTCTTCATCAATCTACTTGTGTAAGCTTTCTTTGTTCTTTTTTAACTTTTACTATGCAAATATATAGCATAAATATAAATGTAGATAGTACAAGTGAAGCCCCATCACTATTTAACTTTATATTACATGACACATGGTTGAAAATGAGATTTCTTACTTGATAAAGATGTAGGCTCTATTTGGGACAAATTATAGTGTTGTAAAAACTTATATTTCAATACATAAACAGGTAGGCAGGCTAACCATTTTCAGCCATAAGCTTATATTTGAATGGAGCTGACACTGAAAAAGTTTAAGATGCACTGAGGGTGCTTGACATTGTCTTGAGACAGCAAGCGGCTAAAAGGTATCCAGACGACCGGAACTAATTAAGAAACTTGCACTTTGAAATGATGCATTGCTTACTGTTATGAATGTGGAATATGCAGGGATTGCCTTTTGGTGAGGCAGTCATTTTTCCATGACGACTCTAGGATGCTTACTAGTGTTGGAGGAGGGGTTTCTGCTTGTCGTGGTCTCCATTCTAGTTTTCGTCCTACTCAGGGAGGATTGTCACTCAATTTAGGTAAGGATGCTATATTTTTTCTGCCTAACCCCGTTTTCAAGATTATATCTCTAAAACACTTATTTCACTTGACTCCCTTATTTCACTTGATGCCCACTTACTCATTCATTTTTTCAGACGTGTCAACGACCATGATCCTTACTCCTGGGCCTGTAATTGATTTCCTGAGAGCCAATCAGGGTATACAGGATGCTCGTAGAATAGACTGGATTAAGGTAATTCATGAAATGACACCTGAAAAACCTGCATTGTGCTTCTTTTTTGTGTCTATTAAATTGTGCTTTTACAAATGCAACAGGCCAAGAAAATGCTGAGAAACATGAGAGTCAAGGCCACGCATAGCAACCGAGAATTTAAGATAAAAGGGTTGAGTGAGAAGCCTTGCAATGAGCTATAGTAAGTTGTTTAATTTTTTTAATTCATCCTTTTCTAATGTTCAAAATGAAGAGGCCTGTCTGTGAATTGATTCTCACTTTGTTTCTTTCTGTTTGAAGTTTCACATTGAAAGAAAAACCTGGAGATACCGGTAGCCGTGGTGAAGTGAAGCCTAAGGAGATTACAGTTTATGAATACTTTAGAAGACATCTGAATTTGGAACTTAGAACTTCTGCGTACTTTCCGTGCATTGATGTTGGTAAACCCAGCAAACCTATTTATCTCCCATTGGCGGTGAGTAAACATGATTGAGATATTTTTGCATATTTTAGTTTCTTTATCTTCAAATTTTGTTTTTACTTGAAGCGATTGATTTTTTGCCTGTTGTAATTTTTAGTTCTGTAGCCTGGTCTCCCTTCAGCGATATACAAAATTACTATCTTCTGTGCAAATAGCCTCTGTGTCATTGGTGGTAACTATAATAATGGCATCAGCGGTGGTAGCATTGGTGATATCTCCAATCTTCATGTCTTCAATTTGGCTTGTCGATATCTTTCTGAGTTCTCTAGTAGCTTTCCTGACTTCTCGATAAGCCATTCTGGAGTTCTCGAATGACTTCTCTATAACATTAAATCTGTGACTTGTAGAGATCTTGACTTGGAGTATTTTTCTCCAAACAGATTTATTCAACTCCAAGCTTCTTCAAAATTCTTCTGAGGCATGATCTTCTTGATCTTCTTCTAGATAGAATCCTTATGCTTGATACTGTTTTAGGAAAAAGACTCAAATCTGCTCCTTTGCATTTTTACAGACTTTAAGTGTTGCAAGTACAAAATATAAATTAAGATAACAATAAAACTTACTTAGGGTTGACAAAATGTCTTAGTTTTGTTAAAGTACAAGCAATGTCTTTTACAACACATTTTAACTTTTTTCATGTAAAATTCATAATGTTACATATCTGTTTAAAATATTTATTTTTTTGAATTAAAGTTTAATATTTATAATTTTATTCAAAAAAGAAATTCGAAAAGTAATTTGTGAACATATTTTCTTTATTCATCTTAAAATAATAATGGAATTGTATTTTGGTACATATTTGACAAAATAATATCTTTTTGTACTAGTAGGCCTTTTGTGCTTGTCACTGGTAGCAAGAAAGTACAAAGACTGTTCACGTTGCGCGTTTCCATTTCCTACTGACCTTGTGGAAAGACCCAAAATTTATTAGAAAACTTTTTTATTGAAAATTTTGAGTTAAAAAGCATGTTTATAAATATAAGCATGGTTTACAATAATAAATTTTTATTACAATTGAAATTAATAAAAGTTTTGATTATAATTACGTCAAAGTACATATGGTCAAGTCAAACAACTTATATGCTAGACACTATGAGTTGTATTTCTCATGGAATGTCTTCCCAATCTAGATTTTTCCCAATCAACCAGTGGATGAAATATGGTATATGTAGTTTTACCCACAATTTAGTGTCATTTTTACATTTTCAAATCAAATTGACTAATAATTAAATAAAAATCAACAATCATATTATCATTCACTTTAATTCTTATGTTTAAATAAACAAAGAAATTAGTAAATATTTTTAAAAACCTTATCATTTTTCAAATACGTATAAATTGTTTGTCAAAAATTTTTGTATCGTATCTTATACCTCTAGAAATTCAATTTGATTAAATATTGTTATTTAAACATTAATTTGTACATGACAATTAATTTCTACATTATACTGACATGTTTTTTAGACTTAAATCTATTGTAATAGTAATATTATCCTTGTTAGTAAGGGTTGTAGTTGTACATATATTATTGATAATTGAGGTCACTATGTGATTTATATATAATCAAATTTAAATTTTTTGATAAAATGTCATTTTTAAGTTATGTTTTTTATACAATACTTACTACTTAATTTTTACAATGTCATTTTATTTACCATACAAAATAAATTAGGGTAATACTTATTTAGACTTGTACATCCACATCCAATTAATTTATATAATACATGGAGCACACTATGTTGAATCAAAAATTTAAACTATATTCGGCCCACTGAAACATATTATATACAATTGGCCCTTCAGAATAGAGAAAATAAAAAATATAGGTAAAACCCTAATATAACCACAAGCTGCCGACTTAAAAACAAAATAAACTTGTACATGGCTATGAAATAGTGTTTTGGTATTATTTATATTTTGTGTGAAAGAGTGTTTTGGTGCTGTAAGGTTAAACACATCTTCAAATGAATTGGTGCAGGATTAAGTGGACAAGATTTGCAGATTATCATGAATTGATATTGTTTAACAAGGGTAAGGTAATAATTTATATTTTCCTATTTCTTTATTTCCCTTTCTTATGTATTTTTTGCACAAACTTTTGTTAAAAATTAAAACACTGCAATAAGTATCCCATTTTTCTTGTATATATGGATGTGGATTGACATGAAATGCCATTTGTATTTGTTTTTAAATGATCTTGATATCAAGAATAATCCCTTTCAAGATTATATGTCAAATTTAAGAAAAAGAATTTAGTTACATTTGTAATAACTTTTTTGTTCTTCATAAATAATCAAATACATGATATACTAAAAAAAATGAAAATTTATAGATAAGAAGCCCACATATTATTTATATTTTATCTTCATATTTGTTTGATTACACTATTAAATTATTTATGTTTATGTGTGAAATTTTTTAGAGACATATGCAGAGGAATTATATTTTTCTTGCTATTTGCAACAAGTTCCACAAACAATGAAGAAAGTGCTCCAAGTCCCTTCTTTTTCTCCTCTTCATCAATCTACTTGTGTAAGCTTTCTTTGTTCTTTTTTAACTTTTACTATGCAAATATATAGCATAAATATAAATGTAGATAGTACAAGTGAAGCCCCATCACTATTTAACTTTATATTACATGACACATGGTTGAAAATGAGATTTCTTACTTGATAAAGATGTAGGCTCTATTTGGGACAAATTATAGTGTTGTAAAAACTTATATTTCAATACATAAACAGGTAGGCACGCTAACCATTTTCAGCCATAAGCTTATATTTGAATGGAGCTGACACTGAAAAAGTTTAAGATGCACTGAGGGTGTTTGACATTGTCTTGAGACAGCGAGCGGCTAAAAGGTATCCAGACGACCGGAACTAATTAAGAAACTTGCACTTTGAAATGATGCATTGCTTATTATTATGAATGTGGAATATGCAGGGATTGCCTTTTGGTGAGGCAGTCATTTTTCCATGACGACTCTAGGATGCTTACTAGTGTTGGAGGAGGGGTTTCTGCTTGTCGTGGTCTCCATTCTAGTTTTCGTCCTACTCAGGGAGGATTGTCACTCAATTTAGGTAAGGATGCTATATTTTTCTGCCTAACCCCGTTTTCAAGATTATATCTCTAAAACACTTATTTCACTTGACTCCCTTATTTCACTTGATGCCCACTTACTCATTCATTTTTTCAGACGTGTCAACGACCATGATCCTTACTCCTGGGCCTGTAATTGATTTCCTGAGAGCCAATCAGGGTATACAGGATGCCAAATGCAACAGGCCAAGAAAATGCTGAGAAACATGAGAGTCAAGGCCACGCATAGCAACCGAGAATTTAAGATAAAAGGGTTGAGTGAGAAGCCTTGCAATGAGCTATAGTAAGTTGTTTAATTTTTTTAATTCATCCTTTTCTAATGTTCAAAATGAAGAGGCCTGTCTGTGAATTGATTCTCACTTTGTTTCTTTCTGTTTGAAGTTTCACATTGAAAGAAAAACCTGGAGATACCGGTAGCCGTGGTGAAGTGAAGCCTAAGGAGATTACAGTTTATGAATACTTTAGAAGACATCTGAATTTGGAACTTAGAACTTCTGCGTACTTTACGTGCATTGATGTTGGTAAACCCAGCAAACCTATTTATCTCCCATTGGCGGTGAGTAAACATGATTGAGATATTTTTGCATATTTTAGTTTCTTTATCTTCAAATTTTGTTTTTATTTGAAGTGATTGATTTTTTGCCTGTTGTAATTTTTAGTTGTGTAGCCTGGTCTCCCTTCAGCGATATACAAAATTACTATCTTCTGTGCAAATAGCCTCTGTGTCATTGGTGGTAACTATAATAATGGCATGAGCGGTGGTAGCATTGGTGATATCTCCAATCTTCATGTCTTCAATTTGGCTTGTCGATATCTTTCTGAGTTCTCTAGTAGCTTTCCTGACTTCTCGATAAGCCATTCTGGAGTTCTCGAATGACTTCTCTATAACATTAAATCTGTGACTTGTACAGATCTTGACTTGGAGTATTTTTCTCCAAACAGATTTATTCAACTCCAAGCTTCTTCAAAATTCTTGTGAGGCATGATCTTCTTGATCTTCTTCTAGGTAGAATCCTTATGCTTGATACTCTTTTAGGAAAAAGATTCAAATCTGCTCCTTTGCATTTTTACAGACTTTAAGTATTGCAAGTACAAAATATAAATTAAGATAACAATAAAACTTACTTAGGGTTGACAAAATGTCTTAGTTTTGTTAAAGTACAAGCATGTCTTTTACAACACATTTTAACTTTTTTCATGTAAAATTCATAATGTTACATATCTGTTTAAAATATTTATTTTTTTGAATTAAAGTTTAATATTTATAATTTTATTCAAAAAAGAAATTCGAAAAGTAATTTGTGAACATATTTTCTTTATTCATCTTAAAATAATAATGGAATTGTATTTTGGTACATATTTGACAAAATAATATCTTTTCGTACTAGTAAGCCTTTTGTGCTTGTCACTGGTAGCAAGAAAGTACAAAGACTGTTCACGTTGGGCATTTCCATTTCCTACTGACCTTGTGGAAAGACCCAAAATTTATTAGAAAACTTTTTTATTGAAAATTTTGAGTTAAAAAGGATGTTTATAAATATAAGCATGGTTTACAATAATAAATTTTTATTACAATTGAAATTAATAAAAGTTTTGATTATAATTACGTCAAAGTACATATGGTCAAGTCAAACAACTTATATGCTAGACACTATGAGTTGTATTTCTCATGGAATGTCTTCCCAATCTAGATTTTTCCCAATCAACCAGTGGATGAAATATGGTATATGTAGTTTTACCCACAATTTAGTGTCATTTTTACATTTTCAAATCAAATTGACTAATAATTAAATAAAAATCAACAATCATATTATCATTCACTTTAATTCTTATGTTTAAATAAACAAAGAAATTAGTAAATATTTTTAAAAACCTTATCATTTTTCAAATACGTATAAATTGTTTGTCAAAAATTTTTGTATCCTATCTTATACCTCTAGAAATTCAATTTGATTAAATATTGTTATGTAAACATTAATTTGTACATGACAATTAATTTCTACATTATAGCGACATATTTTTTAGACTTAAATCTATTGTAATAGTAATATTATCCTTGTTAGTAAGGGTTGTAGTTGTACATATATTATTGATAATTGAGGTCACTATGTGATTTATATATAATCAAATTTAAATTTTTGATAAAATGTCATTTTTAAGTTATGTTTTTTATACAATACTTACTACTTAATTTTTACAATGTCATTTTATTTACCATACAAAATAAATTAGGGTAATACTTATTTAGACTTGTACATCCACATCCAATTAATTTATATAATACATGGAGCACACTATGTTGAATAAAAAATTTAAGCTATATTCGGCCCACTGAAACATATTATATACAATTGGGCCTTCAGAATAGAGAACATAAAAAATGTAGGTAAAACCCTAATATAACCACAAGCTGACTTAAAAATAAAATAAACTTGTACATGGCTATGAAATAGTGTTTTGGTATTATTTATATTTTGTGTGAAAGAGTGTTTTGGTGCTGTAAGGTTAAACACATCTTCAAATGAATTGGTGCAGGATTAAGTGGACAAGATTTGCAGATTATCATGAATTGATATTGTTTAACAAGGGTAAGGTAAAAATTTATATTTTCCTATTTCTTTATTTCCCTTTCTTATGTGTTTTTTGCAAAAACTTTTGTTAAAAATTAAAACACTGCAATAAGTATCCCATTTTTCTTGTATATATGGATGTGGATTGACATGAAATGCCATTTGTATTTGTTTTTAAATGATCTTGATATCAAGAATAATCCCTTTCAAGATTATATGTCAAATTTAAGAAAAAGAATTTAGTTACATTTGTAATAACTTTTTTGTTCTTCATAAATAATCAAATACATGATATACTAAAAAAAATGAAAATTTATAGATAAGAAGCCCACATATTATTTATATTTTATCTTCATATTTGTTTGATTATACTATTTAATTTATTTTATGTTTATGTGTGAAAATTTTTTAGAGACATATGCAGAGGAATTATATTTTTCTTGCTTTTTGCAACAAGTTCCACAAACAATGAAGAAAGTGCTCCAAGTCCCTTCTTTTTCTCCTCTTCATCAATCTACTTGTGTAAGCTTTCTTTGTTCTTTTTTAACTTTTACTATGCAAATATATAGCATAAATATAAATGTAGATAGTACAAGTGAAGCCCCATCACTATTTAACTTTATATTACATGACACATGGTTGAAAATGAGATTTCTTACTTGATAAAGATGTAGGCTCTATTTGGGACAAATTATAGTGTTGTAAAAACTTATATTTCAATACATAAACAGGTAGGCACGCTAACCATTTTCAGCCATAAGCTTATATTTGAATGGAGCTGACACTGAAAAAGTTTAAGATGCACTGAGGGTGTTTGACATTGTCTTGAGACAGCAAGCGGCTAAAAGGTATCCAAACTACCGGAACTAATTAAGAAACTTGCACTTTGAAATGATGCATTGCTTATTGTTATGAATGTGGAATATGCAGGGATTGCCTTTTGGTGAGGCAGTCATTTTTCCATGACGACTCTAGGATGCTTACTAGTGTTGGAGGAGGGGTTTCTGCTTGTGGTGGTCTCCATTCTAGTTTTCGTCCTACTCAGGGAGGATTGTCACTCAATTTAGGTAAGGATGCTATATTTTTCTGCCTAACCCCGTTTTCAAGATTATATCTCTAAAACACTTATTTCACTTGACTCCCTTATTTCACTTGATGCCCACTTACTCATTCATTTTTTCAGACGTGTCAACGACCATGATCCTTACTCCTGGGCCTGTAATTGATTTCCTGAGAGCCAATCAGGGTATACAGGATGCTCGTAGAATAGACTGGATTAAGGTAATTTATGAAATGTCACCTGAAAAACCTGCATTGTGCTTCTTTTTTGTGTCTATTAAATTGTGCTTTTACAAATGCAACATGCCAAGAAAATGCTGAGAAACATGAGAGTCAAGGCCACGCATAGCAACCGAGAATTTAAGATAAAAGGGTTGAGTGAGAAGCCTTGCAATGAGCTACAGTAAGTTGTTTAATTTTTTTAATTCATCCTTTTCTAATGTTCAAAATGAAGAGGCCTGTCTGTGAATTGATTCTCACTTTGTTTCTTTCTGTTTGAAGTTTCACATTGAAAGAAAAACCTGGAGATACCGGTAGCCGTGGTGAAGTGAAGCCTAAGGAGATTACAGTTTATGAATACTTTAGAAGACATCTGAATTTGGAACTTAGAACTTCTGTGTACTTTCCGTGCATTGATGTTGGTAAACCGAGCAAACCTATTTATCTCCCATTGGCGGTGAGTAAACATGATTGAGATATTTTTGCATATTTTAGTTTCTTTATCTTCAAATTTTGTTTTTACTTGAAGCGATTGATTTTTTGCCTGTTGTAATTTTTAGTTGTGTAGCCTGGTCTCCCTTCAGCCATATACAAAATTACTATCTTCTGTGCAAATAGCCTCTGTGTCATTGGTGGTAACTATAATAATGGCATCAGTGGTAGAATTGGTGATATCTCCAATCTTCATGTCTTCAATTTGGCTTGTCGATATCTTTCTGAGTTCTCTAGTAGCTTTCCTGACTTCTCGATAAGCCATTCTGGAGTTCTCGAATGACTTCTCTATAACATTAAACCTGTGACTTGTAGAGATCTTGACTTGGAGTATTTTTCTCCAAACAGATTTATTCAACTCCAAGCTTCTTCAAAATTCTTGTGAGGCATAATCTTCTTGATCTTCTTCTAGATAGAGTCCTTATACTTGATACTGTTTTAGGAAAAAGACTCAAATCTGTCCATTTGCATTTTTACAGACTTTAAGTGTTGCAAGTACAAAATATAAATTAAGATAACAATAAAACTTACTTAGGGTTGACAAAATGTCTTAGTTTTGTTAAAGTACAGGCATGTCTTTTACAACTCATTTTAACTTTTTTCATGTAAAATTCATAATGTTACATATCTGTTTAAAATATTTATTTTTTTGAATTAAAGTTTAATATTTATAATTTTATTCAAAAAAGAAATTCGAAAAGTAATTTGTGAACATATTTTCTTTATTCACCTGAAAATAATAATGGAATTGTATTTTGGTACATATTTGACAAAATAATATCTTTTTGTACTAGTACGCCTTTTGTGCTTGTCACTGGTAGCAAGAAAGTACAAAGTCTGTTCATGTTGCCGGTTTCCATTTCCTACTAAACTTGTGGAAAGACCCAGAATTTATTAGAAAACTTTTTTATTGAAAATTTTCAGTTATAAAGCATGTTTATAAATATAAGCATGGTTTACAATAATAAATTTTTATTACAATTGATATTAATAAAAGTTTTGATTATAATTAGGTCAAAGTACATATGGTCAAGTCAAACAACTTATATGCTAGACACTATGAGTTGTATTTCTCATGGAATGTCTTCCCAATCTAGATTTTTCCCAATCAACCAGTGGATGAAATATGGTATATGTAGTTTTACCCACAATTTAGTGTCATTTTTATATTTTCAAATCAAATTGACTAATAATTAAATAAAAATCAACAATCATATTATCATTCACTTTAATTCTTATGTTTAAATAAACAAAGAAATTAGTAAATATATTTAAAAACCTTATCATTTTTCAAATACCTATAAATTGTTTGTCAAAAATTTTTGTATCGTATCTTATACCTCTAGAAATTCAATTTGATTAAATATTGTTATGTAAACATTAATTTGTACATGACAATTAATTTCTACATTATACGGACATGTTTTTTAGACTTAAATCTATTGTAATAGTAATATTATCCTTGTTAGTAAGGGTTTTAGTTGTACATTTATTATTGATAATTGAGGTCAGTATGTGATTTATATATAATCAAATTTAAAATTTTCGATAAAATGTCATTTTTAAGTTATGTTTTTTATACAATACTTACTACTTAATTTTTACAATGTCATTTTATTTACCATACAAAATAAATTAGGGTAATACTTATTTAGACTTGTACATCCACATCCAATTAATTTATATAATACATGGAGCACACTATGTTGAATCAAAAATTTAAACTATATTCGGCCCACTGAAACATATTATATACAATTGGGCCTCCAGAATAGAGAAAATAAAAAATGTACATAAAACCCTAATATAACCACAAGCGGCCGACTTAAAAACAAAATAAACTTATACATGACTATGAAATAGTGTTTTGGTATTATTTATATTTTGTGTGAAAGAGTGTTTTGGTGCTGTAAGGTTAAACACATCTTCAAATGAATTGGTGGAGGGTTAAGTGGACAAGATTTGGAAATTATCATGAATTGATATTGTTTAACAAGGGTAAGGTAATAATTTATATTTTCCTATTTCTTTATTTCCCTTTCTTATGTGTTTTTTGCACAAACTTTTGTTAAAAATTAAAACACTGCAATAAGTATCCCATTTTTCTTGTATATATGGATGTGGATTGACATGAAATGCCATTTGTATTTGTTTTTAAATGATCTTGATATCAAGAATAATCTCTTTCAAGATTATATGTCAAATTTAAGAAAAAGAATTTAGTTACATTTGTAATAACTTTTTTGTTCCTCATAAATAATCAAATACATGATATACTAAAAAAATGAAAATTTATAGATAAAAAGCCCACATATTATTTATATTTTATCTTCATATTTGTTTGATTACACTATTAAATTTATTTTATGTTTATGTGTGAAAATTTTTTAGAGACAGATGCAGAGGAATTATATTTTTATTGCTTCCACAAACAATGAAGAAAGTGCTCCAAGTGCCTTCTTTTTCTCCTCTTCATCAATCTACTTGTGTAAGCTTTCTTTGTCCTTTTTTAACTTTTACTATGCAAATATATAGTATAAATATAAATGTAGTTAGTACAAGTGAAGCCCCATCACTATTTAACTTTATATTACGTGACACATGGTTGAAAATGAGATTTCTTAGTTGATAAACATGTAGGCTCTATTTGGGACAAATTATAGTGTTGTAAAAACTTATATTTCAATACATAAACAGGTAGGCACGCTAAACATTTTCAGCCATAAGCTTATATTTGAATGGAGCTGACACTGAAAAAGTTTAAGATACACTGAGGGTGCTTGACATTGTCTTGAGACAGCAAGCGGCTAAAAAGGATCCAGACGACCAGAACTAATTAAGAAACTTGCTCTTTGAAATGATGCATTGCTTACTGTTATGAATGTGGAATATGCAGGGATTGCCTTTTGGTGAGGCAGTCATTTTTCCATGACGACTCTAGGATGCTTACTATTGTTGGAGGAGGGGTTTCTGCTTGTCCTGGTCTCCATTCTTGTTTTCGTCCTACTCAGGGTGGATTGTTACTCAATTTAGGTAAGAATGTTATATTTTTCTGCCTAACCCCGTTTTCAAGATTATATCTCTAAAACACTTATTTCACTTGACTCCCTTATTTCACTTGATGCCCACTTACTTATTCATTTTTTTAGACCTGTCAACGACCATGATCCTTACTCCTGGGCCTGTAATTCATTTCCTGAGAGCCAATCAAGGTATACAGGATGCTCGTAGAATAGACGAATTAAGGTAATTCATGAAATGACACCTGAAAAACCTGTATTATGCTTCTTTTTTGTGTCTATTAAATTGTGCTTTTATAAATGCAACAGGCCAAGAAAATGCTGCGAAACATGAGAGTCAAGGCCACGCATAGCAACCGAGAATTTAAGATAAAAGGGTTGAGTGAGAAGCCTTGCAATGAGCTATAGTAAGTTGTTTAATTTTTTTAATTCATCCTTTTCTAATGTTCAAAATGAAGAGGCATGTCTGTAAATTGATTCTCACTTTGTTTCTTTCTGTTTGAAGTTTCACATTGAAAGAAAAACCTGGAGATATCGATAGCCGTGGTGAAGTGAAGCCTAAGGAGATTACATTTTATGATTACTTTAGAAGACATCTGAATTTGGAACTTAGAACTTCTGCGTACTTTTCGTGCCTTGATGTTGGTAAACCGAGCAAACCTATTTATCTCCCATTGGAGGTGAGTAAACATGATTGAGATATTTTTGCATATTCTAGTTTCTTTATCTTCTAATTTTGTTTTTACATGAAGCGATTGATTTTTTGCATGTTGTAATTTTTAGTTCTGTAGCCTGGTCTCCCTTCAGCGATACACAAAATCACTATCTTCTGTGCAAATAGCCTCTTTAGTGGAAAAGTCCAGGCAGGGACCTCTGGAGAGGAAAGAAGTTCTTACTGATATAAAATTTCTCCGAATATTGAAATTTTCATGTTTTGGTTATTATTTCTCATTGTAGCCCTTTAGTTCATTTTTTTTAAAATATAATTTTTATAATTGATCAATGCACTTCCATTTTCAGTCTATGAAAAAGTATCGGTATAATGAAGATCCTCTCTTATATGCTTGCGGCATATCTATGGAGAAACAGCTTACCAAATTTGTTGGTCGTGTCCTTACTGCACCAAAGGTATTTTTGTTTCTCCTGTATATAGTTATGGTTTTTCTTGAATCAAGTAGTAATATTGTTGGCGGTGGCATTGGTGGCAGTAATTTTACTAGTCCAATTTGTGGCACTAGTAGCCGTAATCTTAGTAGTGGAATTGATGGTGGCATTGTTGGTGTGAAGTTCGTGCTAACTTAAGCAGTGTCATTGGTGGTAACTTTAATAATGGCATCAGCGGTGGTAGCATTGGTGATATATTGGGTAGTCTTAGTAGTGGCATTGGTGGTAGCATGACTGGCATCTTTAGTGGTTACATTGGTGGTACTAGAGACGATAATATTAGTAGTGGATGTGGTGGCATTGATGGTGACATTGGTCGTGGTGCTCTTATTAGTGCAATTGGTGGCATTGGAAGCAGTAATTTTAGTAGGAGAATTAGTGGTGGTATTGTTTGTGTTGGTGTTGAAGTTCTTACTAGTTTAAGCAGTTCCATTCATGGCCACTTTAATGATGGTATTACAGGTGGTACAATTGATGATATATTGGTTAGTCTTAGTAGTTGCATTGGTGGTGGCATTCGTGGTAACATTGCTGGTAGCTTTAGTGGTGGCATGGCTAGTTGCCATAGTGATAACATTAGTAGTATATTGGTTAGTCTTAATAGTGGCAACGGTGGTAGCATTACTGGTAGCTTAAGTGGAAACATTGGTGATCCCATGGCTGGTAGCTTTAGTGGTAGCACTAGTTGTATGTTGGGTAATATTTGGAGGTAGTGATTTTAGTTATTTTCTTGGTGCCAGTTGCTAATGGTGAAAACCTTGATAGTGGTGGTATTGGTGGTAGTGCTTTAAATATGAGTGGTGGGCTGGTAACATTAACCCGCCTTACAGTGTTGAGCAACTACCTTCACATGGACATCAATATCGACATTATCCTAAAAATTCCTTAAAACTTCTGATGTGGCTTTTTCTAATTTGGTTGCTTGTGTTACTCTCAACTCTACTATCACTTTTACAGAGGCAGGAGATGTACTTCCCAAAAGCAGCTCAGGTTCTCCAAGAAGTTCAAAAAACTTCCTACAAATGTTTGAGAAAAGAAAATATATACCATATCTATATTATACGAATTTTAATTTATTAAAATATGACATTTTAAACTCCTTTGTAAATGATTTAATTTTGTGAAACACATTAAAATTAAATATTTATCAAAATATGTTATATGTAACTTAATGCTAAATACTAATCTAGCCATTTGAGACTAGGTGTTGTGTTCAGTAAATTTTTAGTTTTGTCCTGAATTTCTTGGTCACTTATTTTATATTTCATGTTTTCAAGAAAATAGAATGGAAAATTAGAAAAACTCTAAAGAACAGAAAACAAATAAAATAGAATTGTAGAAAAAATACAGGACATGAAAATAAAATTAATGAAAAAACAAAAATTTCATATAGAATACAAAATTAAGAATACTAAAAATATATACAGTACACAACATAGTACACAGTATACCTAAAAATTATTTAGAAATTTTAGCTTAGAAAAATTGATTATGTGCAAAATATAATTCACCCTATTATACAAAATAGATGTTCAATTCCGATAGCTACTTTAATAAATGTAGAACACATAAAAATTAAATAATATTAGTTAAAAATATAAAACACATAACAAACAAAAAATAGAGAACATAATTATAAAGTAAGGAAATATAAGGTACACAAAAACTTAAAGAACATAAAATTAATTATAGGGCACCTGAAAATTACTAGACATATTAAAGAACACTCAAAATAAAAACTGTAAAACACTAAAAGTGGACATATTAAAGAACACTCAAAATAAAAACTGTAAAACACTAAAAGTGGACATATTAAAGAACACTCAAAATAAAAATTATAAAACACTAAAAGTAAAGTTGTTATGAGATGATGAACGTGTGTTATATACGTGCACCTATCATAAATAGTTACTTAGTTACCTCAATACACTAACCACTGATAACTACATAAAACTACTCCAGATGTCCATCCAAATAAACTGTAATATACCTTTTTATTTGTTATGCAGTCAATCATTTTTTTTTCATTTCTCAATAATATTGTCTTCTTTAAAAAAATTATATTAAACTAAGAATTGTATGAATGTATTTTGTGAGAAAATAATATTGTGTAAAAAATAATGTTCTATTGAATAATTATGTTTTGACTTAGTATTCTATTGAAAATCATGTTCTGAATAAAATACTATTTTTATATAAAAAGGTATTGTTATGGAAAAAAGTGTAAAAGTTGTAAATCATTTTAAAAGCATAAAATATATTTTAAATTTGTGTTCCTCATCCGTATAAAAGAATAATTTTTCGGAATTTAAAAAACAAAAAAATAGATAAAAATTAGAGAAATGTGTTTCTTAAGAAAAAGGACAAAAAAAGTACAATTACTTCATAACATGTGGTTATTATTAAAAGTTACTAGTTTCTATGAACCTTTCTCTAAAATTAGTTATTAACAAGCCCTTATTATTAAAAGATAATAGGTTATATGATATATATGAACCATAACCCAATTGTTAATTTAATGGTAACCTAGTAACTCGTCCACAATCATGAAGGTTTATTCTTTATATAATGTTTTGTTCTTATTGTGCATTCCTTAGACTTAAAATTTTATATAGACATGATTACCTTTTATACACTTTGTTAAACTGCTATATTGTCTGGAGTCTCTATTATAACTCTACCTTTCTTTGTTTTTTAGTTAAATGATCAATTTTTTACATAGGATACAATTATTAGTTTAACAAGATAATATCATTCAACAAAATAAAATATACTTGTGTATATTATTTATTCTCCATTAATTTAGTTTGGAACTTCTGCCTAAAATTAAAAAAAGGACCAATGTAACTCAAAAAAGTTAAAAATTAAATACAAGCTCCAAAAAATATTACCTAACACATTAAACTTTAATAGTCATATTAAAATTATATTGAACACATATATAAATATTTTACACGAAAAACAACTATAACACAAAATAATATATAAAGGCTAAACCAAATGCTTATAAACTTGAATCATATATTTATTTATATTTTACTTTATTTCAAATACATTACATAATATATAATATATAAAATATAGAACATGAGAAATAAAGCATATAATAAATAGAAATAATTAAGAAAGTACATAATTCTAAGAATTAAAGCACATATAAAAAATATAGGAAAGATGAAAAAATATAGAATGGTTAAAAGTTTTTTAAAGTACTAAAAAGTATTAAAAATTCAAACTCCAAGAAATTTACCTTACACATTAGTGGTATGTAATATTAAACATACACATAAAATTTTTAATTTGATTACAAAATATAAATAAGTTACACAAAACACACACAACTAGAGAACACAACATAATATATATGACCTGAATATAACGTTAAACAAAATTAAATCATATATTTAAATAAATTTACATTATTAGAAATACAGAGCATTATACAATTTATAAAAATATAGAACATAAAATTTAAAGCATTAAAAATTAGAGATAGAAAGAATTATAAAATACATAAGACAAACAAATTACATAACATGTAAAAATACTAAACATGTAAAAAAGTACACAATGGTTAAAAGTTCTCTAAAGTATTAAAAAATATTTGGCACATTGTTAGGACGAAAACACGTGCTAATATTCACGCAAGTATACGCGATCGCAAGTAATATAGAATTAATTACTAGTTCATTCCCGTAGAGACTAGTTTAGGTTAATTTCAATCAATGTACTTATGCGATGGTATGTTTATTATTCAATGTTAAGATGATAACAAATTGAGAGTGTTTATAACTACGAGATTATACTAACTAATATTAACTAAGAGAATTAAGGTTGATTAATTTATATAACACAAAGATGGGATTCTAACTTCATTAAATACTTTATTCAATAGCCTTCTTCTTCTTAACCTTAGCATACAATGGTGATGATAATAATCAAATAACACAAAACTGGTAAACGCCAACTTTCGTTGTACAGATACCCTACTACCAGACATCCACAAAAGAGATAAAAGCTGAATAGACACCAATTATATTGAGACCCTATATGTCTATAGAATTTGACAACATGACGGTTTAATGCACAAGTTTACATAGGTCAAGTACGATGGTTAAAATTACCTACAAATCATGCATAATAAATACATGAACCTATGCTAGCATGGCAAGTTCTAAACCTCTAAATTTACTATCACTTCATTAGAGATTAACACGCTATCTTAGAAGTTTGCGATGCTCTTAAGACGAATAAGCACAACCAATACTGGGATATCATACAATCACCACACAGTAAGATATCGTAAAAATTAACTAAAGAAATCCATAAGTAAATCCGCTAGAACCCCACGATAACGATTAGCCCAAAAGCGAACTCATCATCACCATGAGTTCCGATGAAAGCATAGTATAATAAACTAAGTCTTTATAAATATGAATAATAAACAAAGTACATAATCAAGAGTATTAGGTTCAACAAAACAAGAAACGAGCATCCAAGATTACAACTTAGAACAAAGAATCACAAGAATAAACTAGATCACCTTCTTCGCCTTGGTTGAATTGTGCTATAGGTCTTCTTGATGTCTTCTCCTTAAGCTCTGTTATTGAAAATGTTGTTAAGTTATCATTATATACCAGCCCAATTAATCCAGAAGTCCAAAAACAGTCTTCTAATTCAAACAGGAATCTGAAATCCCGACTTGGCGCGGCCGCGCGCTTCACCAGCACGGGGGTGCTGTCTTTCTGCTTCTCTGGCGTGGCCGCACGCTACCGCAGCGAGGGCGCACCGTCCTTCTGGAAAAACTAAAATTGCTTTCTTTATTTGCTAGTTCTTGATGGCCTTTACAGGAGCACTCTTCACAACACCTTCCTAACACCATTTTAGCATCAAAGCAATGCTAAATAACCTTGATCCCTCTAATATGCCTGAAATATAGAAACACTACAAAATATATCAAAAACACAAATAATTTGAGTACAAAACATTAATTCAAGTCTTTATAGAGCATTCTAAGTGGACTTAATTTCCACTTAACATAGATGACAATTAATGAAAAAAGTATATATATTTACAGAACACTACATTAAAATAGAACAGGGGTTTGTAGATGACAAGAAATATATTAGAGGTAGATATCCTAACAATTTTAGACTTTTCCATGCATCCAGATAAGTCACCAGGTCCACATGGGTTGGACCCAGAATTTTTCAAACTTATTGGAATATTATTAGAAGATATGTTGTTCAATTTTGTCTGACTTTCTTTGATACAGAACATGAGAATATGGCCAAGGGAACTAAATCTTACGCTTGTACATCTTATTTCCATTGTTAAACTAATGAAAAATTTGAAAGATCTTCGACCTATATCTCTTAATAATGTTCTGATGCGTATATTGTCTAAGGTTCTGGAGAATAAGTTGAAACTATGTTTAAATTTGATAGTGTCTAACAAACAGAGTACTTTTAATGAAGGGAGGCTATTAACTGATAATGCAATGATTGCATT
This sequence comes from Apium graveolens, assembly GCF_009905375.1. Lineage (NCBI taxonomy): Eukaryota > Viridiplantae > Streptophyta > Magnoliopsida > Apiales > Apiaceae > Apium > Apium graveolens. Next base: position 39,594 of record NW_027417229.1, on the reverse strand, counting down.
TGAAGTCATATGGGAAACATGTCCTGGCTGGGTTAAAAATTGATATTTTTGAGGAATAAGATAGGTTAGAATGAAGTTTTAGTAAACAAATGCTGCATAAATTTGGTTTCCACTCGGCGTGGATTTCTAGGATTATGACATGTGTTCAAAAAGTCTCATATAGTTTTGTACACAGTAGTGGAATTTTAGGTGATGTGCATTCGCAACGGTGACTTCGACATGGAGATCCAATCTCTCCCTACTTGTAAAAAATGGTGAGTACAAAATATAAGTGATATAAATGATAATTAAATAATTTTAATATATTTTTGTAAGGATTAATTATTTGTTGAAAACATATTCTCATTATAAAATCGTCACAAATGAAGTTACAAACTTATAATTTTTTGCATAAATGATTACTTTGTATAATTATTATAATATTTTTTTTAAAAAAAAAAGAAAATTGACCAACTCTAATATAACCGGTAGATTCAAATTATAACAAAAAACTATAAAGTTGGTATGAAATTTAACTAGTCATTTTCTACCATTTGTTAGTTAAAAAAAATGCTTAGTGGGCCCCTAATAGTCATCTGTTACCAAACTCCATAGAAATGATGAATTACTTAAAACCTTAGGCCAAACTTAGTAGAATATACTCCCGCCCATAACCCATGTCATTTTGTTAGGAAATGAATAACACACAGAGGGGGGGTGAATCTGTTTTACTGTTTTTAGGCTTTTCTTGAATATTTTTGGTTGAACAGAGTAAATTAATTCTTGTAGTGAAATGTGTTCATGCAGAATTTAAGCTTGCAGAAAATAAAGAACACAGATCTTCAAAACTCACTTAATTTTATATTAAAATTAAGACTGTTTTTCTACAAAATTTCTAGGCTCTTTGTTGATAAAGAGCTTAGGTTCTTCTTGAGAGTCCAGTGTTAACTTTATAACTTAGTTAACTGCTTGTTTACAAAGTGGATAATGAGATATGCTATTAGCTTTTCTAAACTGTCACTTGTCATTTCTATTTATAGAAAAGTAGATCTTCCATTTCTGGCTTAGCATATCTTTAGCATCCTGTGTTCACTTTGATCTTCCTCTATCAGTTAATCTTTACCATTGATCTTGCACATTCTTCAAGCTGCTTTTTATAGACTTGTCAATCCAGCTGTTGGATTATTTGTTGATTGTTTATCTTGGATATTAAACTGATATGCAATTTTGTACTTTGAGATTGTACCTCGAGATCTCGAGTTTAGGTCTATAGAACACTTGACATCTCGATAAGTATATTGGCTTATCGAGATCTCTAGTACTCTATATTTAGTTTGGCTTGTAGAGGTCTTCAGTTCTCAACAAGTGATTTTAGTCTTGTCGAGATCTCTATTCTTCACATATTCACTTTGACTTATCGATAACTCTTAGTTCCCTAGTGGCTTCTTGACTTGTCGATATCTCAGAGTTCTATGGTCAAATTAACTTGTCGATATCTCAGAGTTTTCTAGTGATCCTTAACTTGTCGATATCTCTAAGTTCTCTAGTGAATTTTGACTTATCGATATCTCTGAGTTCTCTAGTGGAACTTGACTTATCGATAACTCAGAGTTCTCTAATGAATGTAGACTTGTCGATAACTCTGAGTTCTCTAGTGAAGAAATGACTTGTCGATATCTCCAATCTTCATGTCTTCAATTTGGCTTGTCGATATCTTTCTGAGTTCTCTAGTAGCTTTCCTGAGTTCTCTAGTAGCTTTCCTGACTTCTCGATAAGTCATTCTGGAGATCTCGAATGACTTCTCTATAACATTAAATCTGTGACTTGTAGAGATCTTAACTTAGAGTATTTTTCTCCAAAAAGATTTATTCAACTCCAAGCTTCTTCAAAATTCTTGCTTGATACTGTTTTAGGAAAAAGACTCAAGTCTACTTCTTTGCATTTTTACAGACTTTAAGTGTTGAAGTACAAAATATAAATTAAGATAACAATAAAACTTACTTAGGGTTGACAAAATGTCTTACTCTTGTTAAAGTACAGGCATATTTTTTACCACACATTTTAACTTTTTTCATGTAAAATTCATAATGTTACATATCTGTTTAAAATATTTATTTTTTTGAATTAAAGTTTAATATTTATAATTTTATTCAAAAAAGAAATTTGAAAAGTAATTTGTGAACATATCCTCTTTATTCATCTTAAAATAATAATGGAATTGTATTTTGATACATATTTGACAAAGTAATATCTTTTTGTACTAGTACGCCTTTTGTGCTTGTCACTAGTAGCAAGAAAATACAAAGTCGGTTCACGTTGCCGGTTTCCATTTCCTACTCACCTTGTGGAAAGACCCAAAATTTATTAGAAAACTTTTTTATTAAAAATTTTGAGTTAAAAAGCATGTTTATAAATATAAGCATGGTTTATAATAATAAATTTTTATTACAATTAAAATAATAAAAGTTTTGATTATAATAACGTCAAAGTACATATGGTCAAGTCAAACAACTTATATGCTAGACACTATGAGTTGTATTTCTCATGGAATGTCTTCCCAATCTAGATTTTTCCCAATCAACAGTGGATGAAATATGGTATATGTAGTTTTACCCACAATTTAGTGTCATTTTTACATTTTCAAACCATATTCTGAGAAAATCTTATCAAAAGCATCTTGAGTTGGTGCTTTTCCGTCCCGTTCACGAAGCCAGACAAAGATCTTTTCTTTGTATTCTTCTCTGGTCATGCCGAAAACCGAAGGTGGAGGGATGGCAGGAAGTGGCAGAGGAGCAGTGATTTCTTCTAAAGTACAATCGCCAATCCTGTCTCATTTCTTATGCCAGTACATCTTACTCTTGTCCTGTATAGCGTACAGCTGCTGTGACACAAACTTCGTCTCAGACCTAAGCTTGAAAAAAAACTTTACAAACTCTTTTTCCCAGCCCTTGGTCGATGAAATCATCTCTTCTTGTAGAGTCCCAAACTCAAAGTCTATTATTTTGGCCAACTTGACATCAGAAGCATGCAAAACAGATAGCTTTGCATTGATTGAATCCAAGGAAGAATAAACAAACTTACGAAATAACTCAAACGAAGCATGCATCATACTAACCTGTGAGGTTAGCGAACCCAAAGTCTCAACAGACGCATAATTTTCATTTAATTTAATCAACAAAGAATTAAGCAGAGTATTTGTAGGCTGATCAAAGGGGTCTGAGGTATAGTTTGGGGATTTTGGAAGTCCACCAATGTGCCTATGTGTTTCATCAAAAAACAATTTATTTGACTCCGAAACAAATAAATTATTTGCTGTTAAAATAGACAAATCAAACAACGTACTAATTTTCTCAGATTGAACAGAAGAAACAGAGACACAAAAATACCGAAACACTTGAGAAAATAGTGCAGGATAAGGCAAGTGCATCGACTCATGAGTCGAGCAATGGTGCATATTTTTGATAATCAGGGAAGACGCATCACAAGGAACCTTTTTGACAAACATAGAAATTAAAATCGAATCTTGAAAAGTGATTCGATCTCGACCACTTTTACGAGGCAACAAATTTGTATGAAACAGTTTAAAAACCAAAAGAGATAGTGGAGTTAAATCTGATACCGATGGTTTGATGGAAACATCAACAAAGTTCTCGCCAAAAATAGCTTTGAGTTGTTCCTCATAATGAATCCCCGGAACATCAACAAGTGCCAGGTATGTTGTGAAAGTACACACCCCTTGATCTGACAAGCCTCCAATTCTTCCAAGAGCATCAGCCTTGAAAATGACAGGAGTTCCTCGAACATTGAAAAACACAATGCCTTCTGAAAGCAATTGAAAATTTGCATAGAACTCACGGACAAGCTCTGGGTATATAACTTCTTCCGGTGACAATAGCGATTCACACCCTTGGAACTTGAACAAATCATACACGCCAACTCGGGTTAACAACTCAATATCACAAATCCGCTCTTTAAGAATAAGCTTTGTTAAGATTTTGGAGCCGCTTTCTTTTGCATGTCTGTCGAACGAATCAGGAGATGCTTCACTTGACGCTTCGGAAACAACAGTAGCAACACGACGAAGCTTCGAACCAGACGGACCAGCGGTCGGGGTTTGATTAGTGGTGGATCTCGAACAACGGGCCATTGGAGAGAAGTTTTAGGGTTAAGAGAGAAAATGAGAGGATTTTGAAAGAGAGTGAAAGAGTAGAATGAAAAAAACGAAAAGATTAAGAAAGAGGGTTTAAAAAGAAGTAGGAACTGAAGAGTTAGATATGGAAGAGGAAGTGAACAGGTGCAAGACAGAAGTGATGTATTGAAAGAACAATACATGCACGAAAAATGAGGAAGTGTTAAATCTAATCAAAAGATATCCTAAATCTATTGGCAATAAACATGCAACAACACACGGACTAAAAAGTAAAAAAAATACTAATAATTATACAAACAGATAAACAAACGTAACAAACAAATAAGCACATATAACAGTTAATAATTAATCATTAAAAATAAATATTAATTACATAAAATTACACAAAATAACGTAATAAATTAGAGAGAACACATACCTAATTCAGGACGCATTATACAAAATCTATCTACAGCTAAGGGCTCAGTGGAGATATCTGCACGCTGTTTCCCAGTAGATATATAAATAAGCTCTATATTACCTTTAGAAACATTATCTCGTAGAAAATGGTGACGAATATCAATATGCTTAGTACGAGAATGCATGACAGGATTTTTAGAGATATTAATTGCAGTGGTATTATCACAATAAATAGGAATATTTGAGTAAGAAATACCAAAATCCTATAATGTTTGTTGCATCCACAAAATTTGAGCACAGCAACTTCCAGCTGCAATGTACTCTCCTTCAGCTGTAGAAAGAGCTACTGAAGTTTGCTTTTTACTATGCAATGCAACTAAACAATCTCCTAAAAATTCACAAGCACCACTTGTGCTTTTTCTATCAACCCGTGACCCTGCATAGTCAGCATCTGAAAAACCGATTAAGTCAAAGGAAGAGGAGCTTGGATAAAATAATCCCAAGTCACTCGTACCTTTTAAATATTTAAAAATATGTTTAACGGCATTCAAATGAGATTCTTTAGGTTGAGATTGAAAATGAGCACACAAGCATACACTATACATAATGTCAGCTCGAGAGGTAGTTATATATAATAATAAACCAATCATACCTCGAAATTTAGTGACATCTACAGGTGTACCTTGTTCATCTTTTGAAAGATTAACTGAAGTACTCATCGGAGTTGATTTAGGTGTGACATGATCAAGTACAAATCTTTTAAGTAAATCCTTAATGTACTTGCCTTGGTGAATAAATATTCCTGTATTAGACTGATTAATTTGCAAACCTAGGAAGTACTGCAATTCACCCATCAAACTCATATCGAATTCTTATGCATGCAATCAGAAAACCACTTACACAGAGATTCGTTAGAAGATCCAAATACTATATCATCAACATAAACTTAAACTAAAAGAAAGTTATCACGTTTATGGAAAATAAAGAGAGTTGGATCGAGTGTACCGCGAATGAAACCATTGTTCACGAGAAACTGACTGAGACGCTCGTACCAATAACGAGGAGACTGTCTCAATCCATAGACAGATTTCTTAAGCTTATAAACATAGTTAGGGTACATCTCATGAATAAAACCCGGAGGCTGCTTCACATAGACTTCTTCCTTGAGATAGCCATTTAGAAAAGCGCTCTTGACGTCCATCTGATAAAGCTTGAATTTCTTGTAAGCTGCAAAAGCCATTAAGATTCGAATAGCTTCTAAATGAGCTACTGGAGCATATCTCTTGTCGTAATCGATTCCTTTATGTTGGTTATATCCCTGAGCAACCAAACGAGCTTTATTTCGAATAATGTTGTCATCTTCATCCTTCTTATTCGTGAAAACCCAACGAGTACCAATGATCTTGGCATCTTAAGGAGGTGGGACGAGTTCCCAAACATCACAACGCTCGAACTGGTTCAATTCCTCCTGCATTGCAACAGACCAGTGTTCATCTACAACTGCTTCTTGAGCATTCTTTGGTTCGAATTCAGCAACAAAAGCACAGAATGCACACAGATTGTGAAATCTGCTTCGAGTAGAAATCCCTTGATCTAAATCAGTAAGAAGATTATTAGGTGGATGATTCTTCACAGTCCTAGAAGACTTCAGAAGTTGAATATTACTCATCTCTTCCTCATTAGAATTGTCTGCCTGGAAATGAATAGGAGTTGTCTAATTCAAAAGAGACTGCCTTATTTCCGCTTATGAAGATTTGTCCGGAGGAGTGACAGAATTAACATTTGAAACACTATCAGGAGTCTTTGGAGAGCCAGAAGATTCATCTGAAGCTTGAGTAGATCCTGAAGAATTTTCAGAAGACTGAGATGGACCTGGAAAGTCTTGACTGTTCGACTTGTCAGAATGAGACTGATTCTTTTCAGAATGAGACTATCTTATTTGGGAACGAGACGATATATCTGCAGTTTCTTCATCAATTTGAGATATATTCCTTGAGGATTCATTAAAAGCAATATTGATGGATTCTTCTACTTTATTCTTGACAGAATTATAAACACGATAAGCCTTGCTTGTTGTAGAATATCCCAATTAAATTCCTTCCGTAGATTTCACATCAAACTTGCCTCGATATATCTAAGTATCTAAAATAAAACACTTGGAACCAAATACTCAAAAATAACTAATGTTAGGAGTCCTTTTCTTAAGAAATTCATACGGAGTTTTAAGCAAAATAGGACGAATAAGTACTCTATTTAAAATATAACAGGAAGTGTGTACCGCTTCAGCCCAAAATTTTCTTGGAAGCTTACTCTCATGCAGTAGAATTCGGGCAGTTTCCTGTAAAGTCATGTTCTTGCGTTCTACTACTCCGTTCTGCTGAGGAGTTTGAGGTGCTGAGAATTCATGAGTAATTCCTCTCGATTTGCAGAAGGTTATGAAATCCTTCTTGAATTCACCTCCATGACCACTACGAATAGTCTTGAACTTAAATGAATACTTAGTCTCAAGGTTAGTAATAAGATTCTTAAACTCAACAAAAGCTTCATCCTTAGTTCGTAAAAATAATACCCAAATAAAGCGAGAATAATCATCAACTATAACAAAAGCATAATTCTTACCTCCCAAACTTACATACCTTTCTGGACCAAAAAGATCAAGATGAAGAAGCTGTAAAAGAATAGAAGTTGATACTTTATTCTTAGCTATAAAAGAAGTTTTCACCTATTTTCCAAGTTGGCAAGCTGTACAAGGTTCTGTTTTCTTGTACTTCAGCTTTGTTAGACCTCGGACCAGATCATGAGAAGATATCTTCTGAAGAAGATCCATGTGAACATGACCTAGACATTGATGCCAAAGATATCGCTGATCTTGAACAGTAGCAAGACAAATTTCCTCCTGCTGTTTATCAAAATCTAACACGAAAATATTTCCTTTCCTCTTGGCAACTAAAGCATCGCAGATGAGAGAGAGACGAGAGATTGGAAAATTTTCGAAATGTAGTTTAGGCGCTTATCTATAGACACCCACTCGTTAGTCTTAGTACCAATATAACATACATCTTTATCGAACTTAACCTTGTGGCCAGCATCAGTAAGTTGACTTACATTAATAAGATTATATTTCAAACCATCAACTAAACGAACGTTAGAGATAGCAAACATGTCATTACCAATGGTGCCTTTTTCAATAATTCTGACGGTGTTTGAATCTCCAAGAGTAACTAAGCCACCTTCCTTGGCAACTAAAGATAGAAACTTGGATTTATCACCTGTCATGTGACGAGAACAACCACTGTCGATGATCCATTTATTTCGCGGAACATGGACCTTCAAGCAGACCTGCAAAAATTGCTTTATCTCTTAGGTACCCACTTAACCTTGGGTCCTGGTTGGTTAGTATCACAAATCTTATATAAGTGTCTATCTGATTTCTTGCACATTCTTTAACTTGGGTCCTGGTTGATCTTCCTCTGTCAGTTAATCTTTACCATTGATCTTGCACATTTTTCAAGCTGCTTTTTGTTGACTTGTCAATCCAGCTGTTGGATTATTTGTTGATTGTTTATCTTGGATATTAAACTGGTCTGCAATTTTGTACTTTGATATTATACCTCGAGATCTCGAGTTTAGGTCTATAGAACACTTGACATCTCGATAAGTATATTGGTTATCGAGATTACTCTATATTTAGTTTGGCTTGTAGAGGTCTTCAGTCCTCTATAAGTGATTTTAGTCTTGTCGAGATCTCTAGTTTTCACATCTTCACTTTGACTTATCGATAACTCTTAGTTCTCTAGTGGCTTCTTAACTTGTCGATATCTCAGAGTTCTCTGGTCAAATTAACTTGTCGATATCTCAGAGTTTTCTAGTGATCTTTAACTTGTCGAGGCATTCCGTTTGGCAAGAAATTTATGAAACTTCTTTGTTAGAAGAGCAATCTCTTCATCAAAATCATCAGGAGACTCCTCTAAATCTGTATTAAGTGCAAGAGTTTTCTTACGAGGAGCTTCATCTTCTTCATCATATATGCGTAGCTGATTTTCGAATTCTTCCAATTCACTGGACAGTGATAGGGTGTCCATAGTTGAAAGCAGCATTGAATCCTACAGAATGGTAACCTTTGGAGCAAACTTCTTTAGCATTGCTCTGAGGATTTTCCTGTTGATTTCAGATTAAGGAATGATTCTTTCCAGAAGTGAGATAGAGTTGATCAATGTCAGGAATCTCCCTTGAGCATCTCGCACGCTTTCATCTCTTTCCAACCTGAAACCTTCATAGTCACTCATGAGCATACTTAATTTTACTTCACGTACCTTAGACGTGCCTTCGTGGCTGACTTTGATCGTATCCCAGATCTGTTTGGCAGTAGTACATGCTGATACTTTTCTTAATTTTGTAGCTACCATGTTATTGAGAAGTGAGTCCATAGCTTTAGCATTGGAGTTCATTGCATTCACTTCTTCAGGAAAAAGATCCTTGAGAGATTTTGGCTTCCCTTCTTTCATAGGAATTGTAAAACCATTTTCTACAGCAACCCATTCGAATGCATCACGCTGGAGAAAGATTTTCATCTGAAACTTCCAGTCATTATAGTTTTCAGCACCATGAAGCAAGGTATAATCCGTTTCAAAATGTCTTAGTTTTGTTAAAGTACAGACATGTCTTTTATAACACATTTTAACTTTTTTCATGTAAAATTCATAATGTTACATATTTGTTTAAAATTTATTTTTTTGAATTAAAGTTTAATATTTATAATTTTATTCAAAAAAGAAATTCGAAAAGTAATTTGTGAACATATCCTCTTTATTCATCTTAAAATAATAATGGAATTGTATTTTAGTACATATTTGACAAAATAATATCTTTTTGTACTAGTACGCCTTTTGTACTTGTCACTAGTAGCAAGAAAATACAAAGTCGGTTCACGTTGCTGGTTTCCATTTCCTACTCACCTTGTGGAAAGACCCAAAATTTATTAGAAAACTTTTTTATTGAAAATTTTGAATTAAAAAGCATGTTTATAAATATAAGCATGGTTTACAATAATAATTTTTTATTACAATTGAAATTAATAAAAGTTTTGATTATAATTACGTCAAAGTACATATGGTCAAGTCAAACAACTTATATGCTAGACAGTATCAGTTGTATTTCTCATGGAATGTCTTCCCAATCTAGATTTTTCCCAATCAACCACTGGATGAAATATGGTATATGTAGTTTTACCCACAATTTAGTGTCATTTTTACATTTTCAAATCAAATTGACTACTAATTAAATAAAAATCAACAATCATATTATCATTCACTTTAATTCTTATGTTTAAATAAACAAAGAAATTAGTAAATATTTTTAAAAACCGTATCATTTTTCAAATACGTATAAATTGTTTGTCAAAAATTTTTGTATCGTATCTTATACCTCTAGAAATTCAATTTGATTAAATATTGTTATGTAAACATTAATTTGTACATGACAATTAATTTCTACATTATACAGACATGTTTTTTAGACTTAAATCTATTGTAATAGTAATATTATCCTTGTTAGTAAGTGTTGTAGTTGTACATATATTATTGTTAATTAAGGTCACTATGTGATTTATATATAATCAAATTTAAAATTTTCGATAAAATGTCATTTTTAAGTTATGTTTTTTTATACAATACTTACATTTAATTTTTGCAATGTCATTTTATTTACCATACAAAATAAATTAGGGTAATAGTTATTTAGACTTGTAGATCCACATCCAATTAATTTATATAATACATCTATATTAGGCCCACTCAAACCTATTATATACAATTGGGCCTCCAGAATAGAGAAAATAAAAAATGTAGGTAAAACCCTAATATAACCACAAGCGGCCGACTTAAAAACAAAATAAACTTGTACATGGCTATGAAATAGTGTTTTGGTATTATTTATATTTTGTGTGAAAGAGTGTTTTGGTGATGTAAGGTTAAACACATCTTCAAATGAATTGGTGCAATTTGGAGATTATCATGAATTGATATTGTTTAACAAGGGTAAGGTAATAATTTATATTTTCCTATTTCTTCATTTCTCTTTCTTATGTGTTTTTTGCACAAACTTTTGTTAAAAATTAAAACACTGCAATAAGTATCCCATTTTTCTTGTATATATGGATGTGAATTGACATGAAATGCCATTTGTATTTGTTTTTAAATGATCTTGATATCAAGAATTATCCCTTTCAAGATTATATGTCAAATTTAAGAAAAAAAATTTAGTTACATTTGTAATAACTTTTTTGTTCCTCATAAATAATCAAATACATGATATACTAAAAAAATAAAAATTTATAGATAAGAAGCCCACATATTATTTATATTTTATCTTCATATTTGTTTGATTACACTATTAAATTTATTTTATATTAATGTGTGAATGTTTTAGAGACATATGCAGAGGAATTATATTTTTCTTGCTATTTGCAACAAGTTCCACAAACAATGAAGAAAATGCTCCAAGTCCCTTCTTTTTCTCCTCTTCATCAATCTACTTGTGTAAGCTTTCTTTGTTCTTTTTTAACTTTTACTATGCAAATATATAGCATAAATATAAATGTAGATAGTACAAGTGAAGCCCCATCACTATTTAACTTTATATTACATGACACATGGTTGAAAAAGAGATTTCTTACTTGATAAAGATGTAGGCTCTATTTGGGACAAATTATAGTGTTGTAAAAACTTATATTTCAATACATAAATAGGTAGGCAGGCTAACCATTTTCAGCCATAAGTTTATATTTGAAAGGAGCTGACACTGAAAAAGTTTAAGATGCACTGAGGGTGCTTGACATTGTCTTAAGACAGCATGCGGCTAAAAGGTATCGAGATGACGAGAACTAATTAAGAAACTTGCACTTTGAAATGATGCATTGCTTACTGTTATGAATGTGGAATATGCACGGATTGCCTTTTGGTGAGGCAGTCATTTTTCCATGACGACTCTAGAATGCTTACTAGTGTTGGAGGAGGGGTTTCTGCTTGTCGTGGTCTCCATTCTAGTTTTCATCCTACTCACGGAGGATTGTCACTCAATTTAGGTAAGGATGCTATATTTTTTTCTGCCTAACCCCGTTTTCAAGATTATATCTCTAAAATACTTATTTCACTTTCCCTTATTTCACTTGATGCCCACTTACTCATTTATTTTTTCAGACGTGTCAACGACCATGATCGTTACTGCTGGGCCTGTAATTGATTTCCTGAGAGCCAATCAGGGTATACAGGATGCCCGTAGAATAGACTGGATTAAGGTAATTTATGAAATGACACGTGAAAAACCTGCATTGTGCTTCTTTTTTTGTGTCTATTAAATTGTGCTTTTACAAATGCAACAGGTCAAGAAAATGCTGAGAAACATGAGAGTCAAGGCCACACATAGCAACCGAGAATTTAAGATAAAAGGGTTGAGTGAGAAGCCTTGCAATGAGCTATAGTAAGTTGTTTAATTTTTTTAATTCATCCTTTTCTAATGTTCAAAATGAAGAGGCCTGTTGTGAATTGATTATCACTTTGTTTCTTTCTGTTTGAAGTTTCACATTGAAAGAAAAACGTGGAGATATCGGTAGCCGTGGTGAAGTGAACCCTAAGGAGATTACAGTTTATGAATACTTTAGAAGACATCTGAATTTGGAATTTAGAACTTCTGCGTACTTTTCGTGCCTTGATGTTGGTAAACCCAGCAAACGTATTAATCTCCCATTGGTGGTGAGTAAACATGATTCAGATATTTTTGCATATTCTAGTTTCTTTATCTTCTAATTTTGTTTTTACTTGAAGCGATTAATTTTTTGCCTGTTGTAATTTTTAGTTCTGTAGCCTGGTCTCCCTTCAGCGATATACAAAATTACTATCTTCTGTGCAAATAGCCTCTTTGTCATTGGTGGTAACTTTAATAATAGCATCAGCGGTGGTAGCATTGGTAATATCTCCAATCTTCTTGTCTTCAATTTGGCTTGTCGATATCTTTCTGAGTTCTATAGTAGCTTTCCTCACTTCTCGATAAGCCATTCTGTAGTTTTCGAATGACTTCTCTATAACATTAAATTCGTGACTTGTAGAGATATTGACTTAGAGTATTTTTCTCCAAACAGATTTATTCAGCTTCCTTATGCTTGATACAGTTTTAGGAAAAAGACTCAAGTCTGCTCCTTTGTACGTTTACAGACTCTAAGTGTTGCAAGTACAAAATATAAATTAAGATAACAATAAAACTTACTTGGGTTGACAAAATGTGTTAGTCTTGTTAAAGTACAGACATGTCTTTTACAACACATTTTAACTTTTTTCATGTAAAATTCATAATGTTACATATTTGTTTAAAATATTTATTTTTTTGAATTAAAGTTTAATATTTATAATTTTATTCAAAAAAAAAATTCGAAAAGTAATTTGTGAACATATCCTCTTTATTCATCTTAAAATAATAATGGAATTGTATTTTGGTACATATTTGAGAAAATAATATCTTTTTGTACTAGTACGCCTTGTGTGCTTGTCACTGGTAGCAAGAAAATATAAAGTCGGTTCACGTTGTCGCTTTCCATTTCCTACTGACCTTGTGAAAAGACCCAAAATTTATTAGAAAACTTTTTTATTGAAAATTTTGAGTTAAAAAGCATGTTAATAAATATATGCATGGTTTACAATAATAAATTTTTATTACAATTGAAATTAATAAAACTTTTGATTATAATTAGGTCAAAGTACATATGGTCAAGTCAAACAACTTATATGCTAGACACTATGAGTTGTATTTCTCATAGAATGTCTTCCCAATCTAGATTTTTTCCAATCAACCAGTGGATGAAATATGGTATATGTAGTTTTACCCACAATTTAGTGTCATTTTTACATTTTCAAATCTAATTGACTAATAATTAAATGAAAATCAACAATCATATTATCATTCACTTTAATTCTTATGTTTAAATAAACAAAGAAATTAGTAAATATTTTTAAAAACCTTATCATTTTTCAAATACCTATAAATTGTTTGTCAAAAATTTTTGTATCATATCTTATACCTATAGAAATTCAATTTGATTAAATATTGTTATGTAAACATTAATTTTTACATGACAATTAATTTCTACATTATACCGACATGTTTTTTAGACTTAAATCTATTGTAATAGTAATATTATCCTTGTTAGTAAGGGTTGTAGTTGTACATATATTATTGTTAATTGAGGTCACTATGTGATTTATCTATAATCAAATTTAAAATTTTTGATAAAATGTCATTTTTAAGTTATGTTTTTTATACAATACTTACAACTTAATTTTTATAATGTCATTTTATTTACCATATAAAATAAATTAGGGTAATACTTATTTAGACTTGTATATCCACATCCAATTAATTTATATAATACATCTATATTCGGCCCATTGAACCCTATTATATACAATGGGGCCTCCACAATAGGGAAAATAAAAAATGTAGGTAAAACCCTAATATAACCACAAGCCGCCGACTTAAAAACAAAATAAACTTGTACATGGCTATGAAATAGTGTTTTGGTATTATTTATATTTTGTGTGAAAGAGTGTTTTCGTGCTGTAAGGTTAAACACATCTTCAAATGAATTGGTGCAGGATTAAGTGGACAAGATTTGGAGATTATCATGAATTGATATTGTTTAACAAGGGTAAGGTAATAATTTATATTTTCCTATTTCTTCATTTCCCTTTCTTATGTGTTTTTTGCACAAATTTTGTTAAAAATTAAAACACTGCAATAAGTATCCCATTTTTCTTGTATATATGGATGTGGATTGACATGAAATACCATTTGTATTTGTTTTTAAATGATCTTGATATCCAGAATTATCCCTTTCAAGATTATATGTCAAATTTAAAAAAAAGAATTTAGTTACATTTGTAATAACTTTTTTGTTCCACATAAATAATCAAATACATGATATACTAAAAAAAATGAAAATTTATAGATAAGAAGCCCACATATTATTTATATTTTATCTTCATATTTGTTTGATTACACTATTATATTTATTTTATGTTTATGTGTGAAAATGTTTTAGAGACATAGGCAGAGGAATTATATTTTTCTTGCTATTTGCAATAAGTTCCACAAACAATGAAGAAAGTGCTCCAAGTCCCTTCTTTTTCTCCTCTTCATTAATCTACTTGTGTAAGCTTTCTTTGTTCTTTTTTAACTTTTACTATGCAAATATATAGCATAAATATAAATGTAGATAGTACAAGTGAAGCCCGATCACTATTTAACTTTATATTACATGACACATGGTTGAAAAAGGGATTTTTTACTTGATAAAGAGGTAGGCTCTATTTGGGACAAATTATAATGTTGTAAAAACTTATATTTCAATACATAAACAGGTAGGCAGGCTAACCATTTTCAGCCATAAGCTAATTTTTGAATGGAGCTGATATTGAAAAAGTTTAAGATGCACAGATGGTGTTTAACATTGTCTCGAGACAACAAGCGGCTAAAAGGTATCCAGACGACGAGAACTAATTAAGAAACTTGCACTTTGAAATGATGCATTACTTACTGTTATGAATGTGGAATATGCAGAGATTGCCTTTTGATGAGGCAGTCATTTTTCCATGACGACTCTAGGATGCTTACTAGTATTGGAGGAGGGGTTTCTGCTTGTCGTGGTCTCCATTCTAGTTTTGGTTCTACTCAGGGAGGATTGTCACTCAATTTAGGTAAGGATGCTATATTTTTTTCTGCTTAACCCCGTTTTCAATATTATATCTCTAAAACACTTATTTCACTTGAATCCCTTATTTCACTTGATGCCCACTTACTCATTCATTTTTTCAGACGTGTCAACCACCATGATCGTTACTGCTTTAAGTGTTGCAAGTACAAAATATAAATTAAGATAACAATAAAACTTACTTAGGGTTGACAAAATGTCTTAGTTTTGTTAAACTACAGCCATGACTTTTACAACACATTTTAACTTTTTTCATGTAAAATTCATAATGTTACATATCTGTTTAAAATATTTATTTTTTTGAATTAAAGTTTAATACATATAATTTTATTCAAAAAAGAAATTCGAAAAGTAATTTGTGAACATATCCTCTTTATTCATCTTAAAATAATAATGGAATTGTATTTTGGTACATATTTGACAAAATAATATCTTTTTGTACTAGTACGCCTTTTGTGCTTGTCACTGGTAGCAAGAAAGTACAAAGTCGGTTCACCTTGCGGGTTTCCATTTCCTACTGACCTTGTGGAAAGACCCAAAATTTATTAGAAAACTTTTTTATTGAAAATTTTGAGTTAAAAAGCATGTTTATAAATATAAGCATGGTTTACAATAATAAATTTTTATTACAATTGAAATTAATAAAAGTTTTGATTATACTTACGTCAAAGTAAATATGGTCAATTCAAATAACTTATATGCTAGACACTATGAGTTGTATTTCTCATGGAATGTCTTCCCGATCTAGATTTTTCCCAATCAACCAGTGGATGAAATATGGTATATGTAGTTTTACCCACAATTTAGTGTCATTTTTACATTTTCAAATCAAATTGACTAATAATTAAATAAAAATCAACAATCATATTATCATTCACTTTAATTCTTATGTTTAAATAAACAAAGAAATTAGTAAATATTTTTAAAAACCTTATCATTTTTCAAATACGTATAAATTGTTTGTCAAAAATTTTTGTATCGTATCTTATACCTCTAGAAATTCAATTTGATTAAATATTGTTATGTAAACATTAATTTGTACATGACAATTAATTTCTACATTATAGCGACATGTTTTTTAGACTTAAATGAATTGTAATAGTAATATTATCCTTGTTAGTAAGGGTTGTAGTTGTACATATATTATTGTTAATTGAGGTTAGTATGTGATTTATATATAATCAAATTTAAAATTTTCGATAAAATGTCATTTTTAAGTTATGTTTTTTATACAATACTTACTACTTAATTTTTACAATGTCATTTTATTTACCATACAAAATAAATTAGGGTAATACTTATTTAGACTTGTCCATCCACATCCAATTAATTTATATAATACATGGAGCACACTATGTTTAATCAAAAATTTAAACTATATTCGTCCCACTGAAACATATTATATACAATTGGGCCTCCAGAATAGAGAAAATAAAAAATATAGGTAAAACCCTAATATAACCACAAGCGGCCGACTTAAAAACAAAATAAACTTGTACATGGCTATGAAATAGTGTTCTGGTATTATTTATATTTTGTGTGAAAGAGTGTTTTGGTGTTGTAAGGTTAAACACATCTTCAAATGAATTGGTGCAGGATTAAGTGGACAAGATTTGCAGATTATCATGAATTTATATTGTTTAACAAGGGTAAGGTAATAATTTATATTTTCCTATTTCTTTATTTCCCTTTCTTATGTGTTTTTTGCACAAACTTTTGTTAAAAATTAAAACACTGCAATAAGTATCCCATTTTTCTTGTATATATGGATGCTAATTGACATGAAATGCCATTTGTATTTGTTTTTAAATGATCTTGATATCAAGAATAATCCCTTTCAAGATTATATGTCAAATTTAAGAAAAAGAATTTAGTTACATTTGTAATAACTTTTTTGTTCCTCATAAATAATCAAATACATGATATACTAAAAAAAATGAAAATTTATAGATAAGAAGCCCACATATTATTTATATTTTATCTTCATATTTGTTTGATTACACTGTTAAATTTATTTTATGTTTATGTGTGAAAATTTTTTAGAGACATATGCAGAGGAATTATATTTTTCTTGCTATTTGCAACAAGTTCCACAAACAATGAAGAAAGTGCTCCAAGTCCCTTCTTTTTCTCCTCTTCATCAATCTGCTTGTGTAAGCTTTCTTTGTTCTTTTTTAACTTTTACTATGCAAATATATAGCATAAATATAAATGTAGATAGTACAAGTGAAGCCCCATCACTATTTAACTTTATATTACATGACACGTGGTTGAAAATGAGATTTCTTACTTGATAAAGATGTAGGCTCTATTTGGGACAAATTATAGTGTTGTAAAACTTATATTTCAATACATAAACAGGTAGGCAGGCTAACCATTTTCAACCATAAGCTTATATTTGAATGGAGCTGACACTGAAAAAGTTTAAGATGCACTGAGGGTGCTTGACATTATCTTGAGACAGCAAGCGGCTAAAAGGTATCCAGACCACCGGAACTAATTAAGAAACTTGCACTTTTAAATGATGCATTGCTTACTATTATGAATGTGGAATATGCAGGGATTGCCTTTTGGTGAGGCAGTCATTTTTCCATGATGACTCTAGGATGCTTACTAGTGTTGGAGGAGGGGTTTCTGCTTGTCGTGGTCTCCATTCTAGTTTTCGTCCTACTCAGGGAGGATTGTCACTCAATTTAGGTAAGGATGCTATATTTTTTTCTGCCTAACCCCGTTTTCAAGATTATATCTCTAAAACACTTATTTCACTTGACTCCCTTATTTCACTTGATGCCCACTTACTCATTCATTTTTTCAGACGTGTCAACGACCATGATCCTTACTCCTGGGCCTGTAATTGATTTCCTGAGAGCCAATCAGGGTATACAGGATGCTCGTAGAATAGACTGGATTAAGGTAATTCATGAAATGACACCTGAAAAACCTGCATTATGCTTCTTCTTTTTTGTTTATTAAATTGTGCTTTTACAAATGCAACATGCCAAGAAAATGCTGAGAAACGTGAGAGTCAAGGCCACGCATAGCAACCGAGAATTTAAGATAAAAGGTTTGAGTGAGAAGCCTTGCAATGAGCTATAGTAAGTTGTTTAATTTTTTTAATTCATCCTTTTCTAATGTTCAAAATGAAGAGGCCTGTCTGTGAATTGATTCTCACGTTATTTCTTTCTGTTTGAAGTTTCACATTGAAAGAAAAACGTGGAGATACTGGTAGCCGTGGTGAAGTGAAGCCTAAGGAGATTACAGTTTATGAATACTTTTGAAGACATCTGAATTTGGAACTTAGAATTTCTGCGTACTTTCCGTGCATTGATGTTGGTAAACCCATCAAACCTATTTATCTCCCATTGGCGGTGAGTAAACATGATTGAGATATTTTTGCATATTCTAGTTTCTTTATCTTCTAATTTTGTTTTTACTTGAAGCGATTGATTTTTTGCTTGTTGTAATTTTTAGTTCTGTAGCCTGGTCTCCCTTCAGCGATATACAAAATTACTATCTTCTGTGCAAATAGCCTCTGTGTCATTGGTGGTAACTTTAATAATGGCATCAGCGGTGGTAGCATTGGTGATATCTCTAATCTTCATGTCTTCAATTTGGCTTATCGATATCTTTCTGAGTTCTCTAGTAGCTTTCCTGACTTCTCGATAAGCCATTCTGGAGTTCTCGAATGACTTCTCTATAACATTAAATCTGTGACTTGTACAGATCTTGACTTGGAGTATTTTTCTCCAAAGAGATTTATTCAACTCCAAGCTTCTTCAAAATTCTTCCGAGGCATGATCTTTTTGATCTTCTTCCAGATAGAATCATTATGCTTGATACTGTTTTAGGACAAAGACTCAAGTCTGCTCCTTTGCATTTTTACAGACTTTAAGTGTTGCAAGTACAAAATATAAATTAAGATAACAATAAAACTTACTTAGGGTTGAAAAAATGTCTTAGTCTTGTTAAAGTACAAGCATGTCTTTTACAACACATTTCAACTTTTTTCATGTAAAATTCATAATGTTACATATCTGTTTAAAATATTTATTTTTTTGAATTAAAGTTTAATATTTATAATTTTATTAAAAAAAGAAATTCGAAAAGTAATTTGTGAACATATCCTCTTTATTCATTTTAAAATAATAATGGCATTGTATTTTGGTACATATTTGACAAAATAATATCTTTTTGTACTAGTACGCCTTTTGTGCTTGTGACTGGTAGCAAGAAAATACAAAGTGCGTTCACGTTGCCGGTTTCCATTTCCTACTGACCTTGTGGAATGACCCAAAATTTATTAGAAAACTTTTTTATTGAAAATTTTGAGTTAAAAAGCATGTTTATAAATATAAGCACGGTTTACAATAATAAATTTTTATTACAATTGAAATTAATAAAAGTTTTGATTATAATTATGTCAAAGTACATATGGTCAAGTCAAACAACTTATATGTTAGACAGTATGAGTTGTATTTCTCATGGAATGTCTTCCCGATCTAGATTTTTCCCAATCAACCAGTGGATGAAATATGGTATATGTAGTTTTACCCACAATTTAGTGTCATTTTTATATTTTCAAATCAAATTGACTAATAATTTAATAAAAATCAACAATCATATTATCATTCACTTTAATTCTTATGTTTAAATAAACAAAGAAATTAGTAAATATTTTTAAAAACCTTATCATTTTTCAAATACGTATAAATTGTTTGTCAAAAATTTTTGTATCGTATCTTATACCTCTAGAAATTCAATTTGATTAAATATTGTTATGTAAACATTAATTTGTACATGACAATTAATTTCTACATTATAGCTACATGTTTTTTAGACTTAAATCTATTGTAATAGTAATATTATCCTTGCTAGTAAGGGTTGTAGTTGTACATATATTATTGTTAATTGAGGTCAGTATGTGATTTATATATAATCAAATTTAAATTTTTTGATAAAATGTCATTTTTAAGTTATATTTTTTATAGAATACTTACTACTTAATTTTTACAATGTCATTTTATTTACCATACAAAATAAATTAGGGTAATACTTATTTACACTTGTACATCCACATCCAATTAATTTATATAATACATGGAGCACACTATGTTAGAATCAAAAATTTAAACTATATTGGGCCCACTGAAACATATTATATACAATTGGGCCTGCAGAATAGAGAAAATAAAAAATGTAGGTAAAACCCTAATATAACCACAAGCGGCCGACTTAAAAACAAAATAAACTTGTACATGGCTATGAAATAGTGTTTTGGTATTATTTATATTTTGTGTGAAAGAGTGTTTTGGTGCTGTAAGGTTAAACACATCTTCAAATGAATTGGTGCAGGATTAAGTGGACAAGATTTGCAGATTATCATGAATTGATATTGTTTAACAAGGGTAAGGTAATAATTTATATTTTCCTATTTCTTTATTTCCCTTTCTTATGTGTTTTTTGCACAAACTTTTGTTAAAAATTAAAACACTGCAATAAGTATCCCATTTTTCTTGTATATATGGATGCTAATTGACATGAAATGCCATTTGTATTTGTTTTTAAATGATCTTGATATCAAGAATAATCCCTTTCAAGATTATATGTCAAATTTAAGAAAAAGAATTTAGTTACATTTGTAATAACTTTTTTGTTCCTCATAAATAATCAAATACATGATATACTAAAAAAAATGAAAATTTATAGATAAGAAGCCCACATATTATTTATATTTTATCTTCATATTTGTTTGATTACACTATTAAATTTATTTTATGTTTATGTGTGAAAATTTTTTAGAGACATGCAGAGGAATTATATTTTTCTTGCTATTTGCAACAAGTTCCACAAACAATGAAGAAAGTGCTCCAAGTCCCTTCTTTTTCTCCTCTTCATCAATCTACTTTTGTAAGCTTTCTTTGTTCTTTTTTAACTTTTACTATGCAAATATATTGCATAAATATAAATGTAGATAGTACAAGTGAAGCCCCATCACTATTTAACTTTATATTACATGACACATGGTTGAAAATGAGATTTCTTACTTGATAAAGATGTAGGCTCTATTTGGGACAAATTATAGTGTTGTAAAAACTTATATTTCAATACATAAACAGGTAGGCAGGCTAACCATTTTCAGCCATAAGCTTATATTTGAATGGAGCTGACACTGAAAAAGTTTACGATGCACTGAGGGTGCTTGACATTGTCTTGAGACAGCAAGCGGCTAAAAGGTATCCAGACGACCGGAACTAATTAAGAAACTTACACTTTGAAATGATGCATTGCTTACTGTTATGAATGTGGAATATGCAGGGATTGCCTTTTGGTGAGGCAGTCATTTTTCCATGACGACTCTAGGATGCTTACTAGTGTTGGAGGAGGGGTTTCTGCTTGTCGTGGTCTCCATTCTAGTTTTCGTCCTACTCAGGGAGGATTGTCACTCAATTTAGGTAAGGATGCTATATTTTTCTGCCTAACCCCGTTTTCAAGATTATATCTCTAAAACACTTATTTCACTTGACTCCCTTATTTCACTTGATGCCCACTTACTCATTCATTTTTTCAGACGTGTCAACGACCATGATCCTTACTCCTGGGCCTGTAATTGATTTCCTGAGAGCCAATCAGGGTATACAGGATGCTCGTAGAATAGACTGGATTAAGGTAATTCATGAAATGACACCTGAAAAACCTGCATTGTGCTTCTTCTTTTTTGTCTATTAAATTGTGCTTTTACAAATGCAACAGGCCAAGAAAATGCTGAGAAACATGAGAGTCAAGGCCACGCATAGCAACCGAGAATTTAAGATAAAAGGGTTGAGTGAGAAGCCTTGCAATGAGCTATAGTAAGTTGTTTAATTTTTTTAATTCATCCTTTTCTAATGTTCAAAATGAAGAGGCCTGTCTGTGAATTGATTCTCACTTTGTTTCTTTCTGTTTGAAGTTTCACATTGAAAGAAAAACCTGGAGATACCGGTAGCCGTGGTGAAGTGAAGCCTAAGGAGATTACAGTTTATGAATACTTTAGAAGACATCTGAATTTGGAACTTAGAACTTCTGCGTACTTTCGTGCATTGATGTTGGTAAACCCAGCAAACCTATTTATCTCCCATTGGCGGTGAGTAAACATGATTGAGATATTTTTGCATATTTTAGTTTCTTTATCTTCAAATTTTGTTTTTACTTGAAGCGATTGATTTTTTGCCTGTTGTAATTTTTAGTTCTGTAGCCTGGTCTCCCTTCAGCGATATACAAAATTACTATCTTCTGTGCAAATAGCCTCTGTGTCATTGGTGGTAACTTTAATAATGGCATCAGCGGTGGTAGCATTGGTGATATCTCCAATCTTCATGTCTTCAATTTGGCTTGTCGATATCTTTCTGAGTTCTCTAGTAGCTTTCCTGACTTCTCGATAAGCCATTCTGGAGTTCTCGAATGACTTCTCTATAACATTAAATCTGTGACTTGTAGAGATCTTGACTTGGAGTATTTTTCTCCAAACAGATTTATTCAACTCCAAGCTTCTTCAAAATTCTTCTGAGGCATGATCTTCTTGATCTTCTTCTAGATAGAATCCTTATGCTTGATACTGTTTTAGGAAAAAGACTCAAATCTGCTCCTTTGCATTTTTACAGACTTTAAGTGTTGCAAGTACAAAATATAAATTAAGATAACAATAAAACTTACTTAGGGTTGACAAAATGTCTTAGTTTTGTTAAAGTAGAGGCATGTCTTTTACAACACATTTTAACTTTTTTCATGTAAAATTCATAATGTTACATATCTGTATAAAATATTTATTTTTTTGAATTAAAGTTTAGTATTTATAATTTTATTCAAAAAAGAAATTCGAAAAGTAATTTGTGAACATATTTTTTTTTATTCATCTTAAAATAATAATGGAATTGTATTTTGGTACATATTTGACAAAATAATATCTTTTTGTACTAGTAGGCCTTTTGTGCTTGTCACTGGTAGCAAGAAAGTACAAAGTCGGTTCACGTTGCCGGTTTCCATTTCCTACTGACCTTGTGGAAAGACCCAAAATTTATTAGAAAACTTTTTTATTAAAATTTTTGAGTTAAAAAGCATATTTATAAATATAAGCATGGTTTACAATAATAAATTTTTATTACAATTGAAATTAATAAAAGTTTTGATTATAATTACGTCAAAGTACATATGGTCAAGTCAAACAACTTATATGCTAGACACTATGAGTTGTATTTCTCATGGAATGTCTTCCCAATCTAGATTTTTCCCAATCAACCGGTGGATAAAATATGGTATATGTAGTTTTACCCACAATTTAGTGTCATTTTTACATTTTCAAATCAAATTGACTAATAATTAAATAAAAATCAACAATCATATTATCATTCACTTTAATTCTTATGTTTAAATAAACAAAGAAATTAGTAAATATTTTTAAAAACCTTATCATTTTTCAAATACGTATAAATTGTTTGTCAAAAATTTTTGTATCGTATCTTATACCTCTAGAAATTCAATTTGATTAAATATTGTTATGTAAACATTAATTTGTACATGACAATTAATTTCTACATTATAGCGACATGTTTTTTAGACTTAAATCTATTGTAATAGTAATATTATCCTTGTTAGTAAGGGTTGTAGTTGTACATATATTATTGTTAATTGAGGTCAGTATGTGATTTATATATAATCAAATTTAAAATTTTCGATAAAATGTCATTTTTAAGTTATGTTTTTTATACAATACTTACTACTTAATTTTTACAATGTCATTTTATTTACCATACAAAATAAATTAGGGTAATACTTATTTAGACTTGTACATCCACATCCAATTAATTTATATAATACATGGAGCACACTATGTTGAATCAAAAATTTAAACTATATTCGGCCCACTGAAACATATTATATACAATTGGGCCTCCAGAATAGAGAAAATAAAAAATGTAGGTAAAACCCTAATATAACCACAAGCGGCCGACTTAAAAACAAAATAAACTTGTACATGGCTATGAAATAGTGTTTTGGTATTATTTATATTTTGTGTGAAAGAGTGTTTTGGTGCTGTAAGGTTAAACACATCTTCAAATGAATTGGTGCAGGATTAAGTGGACAAGATTTGCAGATTATCATGAATTGATATTGTTTAACAAGGGTAAGGTAATAATTTATATTTTCCTATTTCTTTATTTCCCTTTCTTATGTGTTTTTTGCACAAACTTTTGTTAAAAATTAAAACACTGCAATAAGTATCCCATTTTTCTTGTATATATGGATGTGGATTGACATGAAATGCCATTTGTATTTGTTTTTAAATGATCTTGATATCAAGAATAATCCCTTTCAAGATTATATGTCAAATTTAAGAAAAAGAATTTAGTTACATTTGTAATAACTTTTTTGTTCCTCATAAATAATCAAATACATGATATACTAAAAAAAATGAAAATTTATAGATAAGAAGCCCACATATTATTTATATTTTATCTTCATATTTGTTTGATTACACTATTAAGTTTATTTTATGTTTATGTGTGAAAATTTTTTAGAGACATATGCAGAGGAATTATATTTTTCTTGCTATTTGCAACAATTTCCACAAACAATGAAGAAAGTGCTCCAAGTCCCTTCTTTTTCTCCTCTTCATCAATCTACTTGTGTAAGCTTTCTTTGTTCTTTTTTAACTTTTACTATGCAAATATATAGCATAAATATAAATGTAGATAGTACAAGTGAAGCCCCATCACTATTTAACTATATATTACATGACACATGGTTGAAAATGAGATTTCTTACTTGATAAAGATGTAGGCTCTATTTGGGACAAATTATAGTGTTGTAAAAACTTATATTTCAATACATAAACAGGTAGGCAGGCTAACCATTTTCAGCCATAAGCTTATATTTGAATGGAGCTGACACTGAAAAAGTTTAAGATGCACTGAGGGTGCTTGACATTGTCTTGAGACAGCAAGCGGCTAAAAGGTATCCAGACGACCGGAACTAATTAAGAAACTTGCACTTTGAAATGATGCATTGCTTACTGTTATGAATGTGGAATATGCAGGGATTGCCTTTTGGTGAGGCAGTCATTTTTCCATGACGACTCTAGGATGCTTACTAGTGTTGGAGGAGGGGTTTCTGCTTGTCGTGGTCTCCATTCTAGTTTTCGTCCTACTCAGGGAGGATTGTCACTCAATTTAGGTAAGGATGCTATATTTTTTTCTGCCTAACCCCGTTTTCAAGATTATATCTCTAAAACACTTATTTCAGTTGACTCCCTTATTTCACTTGATGCCCACTTACTCATTCATTTTTTCAGACGTGTCAACGACCATGATCCTTATTCCTGGGCCTGTAATTGATTTCCTGAGAGCCAATCAGGGTATACAGGATGCTCGTAGAATAGACTGGATTAAGGTAATTCATGAAATGACACCTGAAAAACCTGCATTATGCTTCTTCTTTTTTGTCTATTAAATTGTGCTTTTACAAATGCAACAGGCCAAGAAAATGCTGAGAAACGTGAGAGTCAAGGCCACGCATAGCAACCGAGAATTTAAGATAAAAGGGTTGAGTGAGAAGCCTTGCAATGAGCTATAGTAAGTTGTTTAATTTTTTTAATTCTTCCTTTTCTAATGTTCAAAATGAAGAGGCCTGTCTGTGAATTGATTCTCACTTTATTTCTTTCTGTTTGAAGTTTCACATTGAAAGAAAAACCTGGAGATACTGGTAGCCATGGTGAAGTGAAGCCTAAGGAGATTACAGTTTATGAATATTTTAGAAGACATCTGAATTTGGAACTTAGAACTTCTGCGTACTTTTCGTGCATTGATGTTGGTAAACCCATTAAACCTATTTATCTCCCATTGGCGGTGAGTAAACATGATTGAGATATTTTTGCATATTTTAGTTTCTTTATCTTCAAATTTTGTTTTTACTTGCAGCGATTGATTTTTTGCCTGTTGTAATTTTTAGTTCTGTAGCCTGGTCTCCCTTGAGCGATATACAAAATTATTATCTTCTGTGCAAATAGCCTCTGTGTCATTGGTGGTAACTTTAATAATGGCATCAGCGGTGGTAGCATTCGTGATATCTCGAATCTTCATGTCTTCAATTTGGCTTGTCGATATCTTTCTGAGTTCTCTAGTAGCTTTCCTGACTTCTCGATAAGCCATTCTGGAGTTCTCGAATGACTTCTCTATAACATTAAATCTGTGACTTGTAGAGATCTTGACTTGGAGTATTTTTCTCCAAACAGATTTATTCAACTCCAAGCTTCTTCAAAATTCTTCTGAGGCATGATCTTTTTGATCTTCTTCCAGATAGAATCCTTATGCTTGATACTGTTTTAGGAAAAAGACTCAAGTCTGCTCCTTTGCATTTTTACAGACTTTAAGTGTTGCAAGTACAAAATATAAATTAAGATAACAATAAAACTTACTTAGGGTTGAAAAAATGTTTTAGTCTTGTTAAAGTACAGGCATGTCTTTTACAACACATTTTAACTTTTTTCATGTAAAATTCATAATGTTACATATCTGTTTAAAATATTTATTTTTTTGAATTAAAGTTTAATATTTATAATTTTATTCAAAAAAGAAATTCGAAAAGTAATTTGTGAACATACCCTCTTTATTCATTTTAAAATAATAATGAAATTGTATTTTGGTACATAATTGACAAAATAATATCTTTTTGTACTAGTACGCCTTTTGTGCTTGTGACTGGTAGCAAGAAAATACAAAGTCCTTTCACGTTGCCGGTTTCCATTTCCTAACATAAGAATTAAATATGAATATAAGTTGATTTAATTCTTATGTGTCTAACAATAAGGATTATTATTTACCTCTAGAAATTCAATTTGATTAAATGTTGTTATGTAAACATTAATTTGTACATGACAATTAATTTCTACATTATAGCGACATATTTTTTAGACTTAAATCTATTGTAATAGTAATATTATCCTTGTTAGTAAGGGTTGTAGTTGTACATATATTATTGTTAATTGAGGTCAGTATGTGATTTATATATAATCAAATTTAAAATTTTCGATAAAATGTCATTTTTAAGTTATGTTTTTTATACAATACTTACTACTTAATTTTTACAATGTCATTTTATTTACCATATAAAATAAATTAGGGTAATACTTATTTAGACTTGTACATCCACATCCAATTAATTTATATAATACATGGAGCACACTATGTTAAATTAAAAATTTAAACTATATTCGGCCCACTCAAACATATTATATACAATTGGGCCTCCAGAATACAGAAAATAAAAAATGTAGGTAAAACCCTAATATAACCACAAGCGGGCGACTTAAAAACAAAATAAACATGTACATGGCTATGAAATAGTGTTTTGGTATTATTTATATTTTGTGTGAAAGAGTGTTTTGGTGTTGTAAGGTTAAACACATCTTCAAATGAATTGGTGCAGGATTAAGTGGACAAGATTTGCAGATTATCATGAATTGATATTGTTTAACAAGGGTAAGGTAATAATTTATATTTTCCTATTTCTTTATTTCCCTTTCTTATGTGTTTTTTGCACAAACTTTTGTTAAAAATTAAAACACTGCAATAAGTATCCCATTTTTCTTGTATATATGGATGCTGATTGACATGAAATACCATTTGTATTTGTTTTTAAATGATCTTGATATCAAGAATAATCCCTTTCAAGATTATATGTCAAATTTAAGAAAAAGAATTTAGTTACATTTGTAATAACTTTTTTGTTCCTCATAAATAATCAAATACATGATATACTAAAAAAATGAAAATTTATAGATAAGAAGCCCACATATTATTTATATTTTATCTTCATATTTGTTTGATTACACTGTTAAATTTATTTTATGTTTATGCGTGAAAATTTTTTAGAGACATATGCAGAGGAATTATATTTTTCTTGCTATTTGAACAAGTTCCACAAACAATGAAGAAAGTGCTCCAAGTCCCTTCTTTTTCTCCTCTTCATCAATCTACTTGTGTAAGCTTTCTTTGTTCTTTTTTAACTTTTTATATGCAAATATATAGCATAAATATAAATGTAGATAGTACAAGTGAAGCCGCATCACTACTTAACTTTATATTACATGACACATGGTTGAAAATGAGATTTCTTACTTGATAAAGATGTAGGCTCTATTTGGGACAAATTATAGTGTTGTAAAAACTTATATTTCAATACATAAACAGGTAGGCAGGCTAACCATTTTCAGCCATAAGCTTATATTTGAATGGAAAGTTTAAGATGCACTGAGGGTGCTTGACATTGTCTTGAGACAACAAGCGGCTAAAAGGTATCCAGACAACCGGAACTAATTAAGAAACTTGCACTTTGAAATGATGCATTGCTTACTGTTATGAATGTGGAATATGCAGGGATTGCCTTTTGGTGTGGCAGTCATTTTTCCATGACGACTCTAGGATGCTTACTAGTGTTGGAGGAGGCGTTTCTGCTTGTCGTGGTCTCCATTCTAGTTTTTGTCCTACTTAGGGAGGATTGTCACTCAATTTAGGTAAGGATGCTATATTTTTTTCTGCCCAACCCCGTTTTCAAGATTATATCTCTAAAACACTTATTTCACTTGACTCCCTTATTTCACTTGATGCCCACTTACTCATTCATTTTTTCAGACGTGTCAACGACCATGATCCTTATTCTTGGGCCTGTAATTGATTTCCTGAGAGCCAATCAGGGTATACAGGATGCTCGTAGAATAGACTGGATTAAGGTAATTCATGAAATGACACCTGAAAAACCTGCATTATGCTTCTTCTTTTTTGTCTATTAAATTGTGCTTTTACAAATGCAACAGGCCAAGAAAATGCTGAGAAACGTGAGAGTCAAGGCCACGCATAGCAACCGAGAATTTAAGATAAAAGGGTTGAGTGAGAAGCCTTGCAATGAGCTATAGTAAGTTGTTTAATTTTTTTAATTCTTCCTTTTCTAATGTTCAAAATGAAGAGGCCTGTCTGTGAATTGATTCTCACTTTGTTTCTTTCTGTTTGAAGTTTCATCATTGAAAGAAAAACCTGGAGATACCGGTAGCCGTGGTGAAGTGAAGCCTAAGGAGATTACAGTTTATGAATACTTTAGAAGACATCTGAATTTGGAACTTAGAACTTCTGCGTACTTTTCGTGCATTGATGTTGGTAAACCCAGCAAACCTATTTATCTCCCATTGGCGGTGAGTAAACATGATTGAGATATTTTTGCATATTTTAGTTTCTTTATCTTCAAATTTTGTTTTTACTTGAAGCGATTGATTTTTTGCCTGTTGTAATTTTTAGTTCTGTAGCCTGGTCTCCCTTCAGCGATATACAAAATTACTATCTTCTGTGCAAATAGCCTCTGTGTCATTGGTGGTAACTTTAATAATGGCATCAGCGGTGGTAGCATTGGTGATATCTCCAATCTTCATGTCTTCAATTTGGCTTGACGATATCTTTCTGAGTTCTCTAGTAGCTTTCCTGACTTCTCGATAAGCCATTCTGGAGTTCTCGAATGACTTCTCTATAACATTAAATCTGTGACTTGTAGAGATCTTGACTTGGAGTATTTTTCTCCAAACAGATTTATTCAACTCCAAGCTTCTTCAAAATTCTTCTGAGGCATGATCTTTTTGATCTTCT
This sequence comes from Apium graveolens, assembly GCF_009905375.1. Taxonomy (NCBI): domain Eukaryota; kingdom Viridiplantae; phylum Streptophyta; class Magnoliopsida; order Apiales; family Apiaceae; genus Apium; species Apium graveolens. Next base: position 9,650 of record NW_027417229.1, on the reverse strand, counting down.
TCCAGATAGAATCCTTATGCTTGATACTGTTTTAGGAAAAAGACTCAAGTCTGCTCCTTTGCATTTTTACAGACTTTAAGTGTTGCAAGTACAAAATATAAATTAAGATAACAATAAAACTTACTTAGGGTTGAAAAAATGTTTTAGTCTTGTTAAAGTACAGGCATGTCTTTTACAACACATTTTAACTTTTTTCATGTAAAATTCATAATGTTACATATCTGTTTAAAATATTTATTTTTTTGAATTAAAGTTTAATATTTATAATTTTATTCAAAAAAGAAATTCGAAAAGTAATTTGTGAACATATCCTCTTTATTCATTTTAAAATAATAATGGAATTGTATTTTGGTACATATTTGACAAAATAATATCTTTTTGTACTAGTACGCCTTTTGTGCTTGTGACTGGTAGCAAGAAAATACAAAGTCCTTTCACGTTGCTGGTTTCCATTTCCTACTGACCTTGTGGAAAGACCCAAAATTTATTAGAAAACTTTTTTATTGAAAATTTTGAGTTAAAAAGCATGTTTATAAATATAAGCATGGTTTACAATAATAAATTTTTATTACAATTGAAATTAATAAAAGTTTTGATTATAATTATGTCAAAGTACATATGGCAAACAACTTATATGTTAGACACTATAAGTTGTATTTCTCATAGAATGTCTTCCCAATCTAGATTTTTCCCAATCAACCAGTGGATGAAATATGGTATATGTAGTTTTACCCACAATTTAGTGTCATTTTTACATTTTCAAATCAAATTGACTAATAATTAAATAAAAATCATCAATCATATTATCATTCACTTTAATTCTTATGTTTAAATAAACAAAGAAATTAGTAAATATTTTTAAAAACCTTATCATTTTTCAAATACGTATAAATTGTTTGTCAAAAATTTTTGTATCGTATCTTATACCTCTAGAAATTCAATTTGATTAAATATTTTTATGTAAACATTAATTTGTACATGACAATTAATTTCTACATTATAGCGACATGTTTTTTAGACTTAAATCTATTGTAATAGTAATATTATCCTTGTTAGTAAGTGTTGTAGTTGTACATATATTATTGCTAATTGAGGTCAGTATGTGATTTATATATAATCAAATTTAAAATTTTCGATAAAATGTCATTTTTAAGTTATGTTTTTTATACAATACTTACTACTTAATTTTTACAATGTCATTTTATTTACCATACAAAATAAATTAGGGTAATACTTATTTAGACTTGTACATCCACATCCAATTAATTTATATAATACATGGAGCACACTATGTTGAATCAAAATTTAAACTATATTGGGCCCACTGAAACATATTATATACAATTGGGCCTCCAGAATAGAGAAAATAAAAAATGTAGGTAAAACTCTAATATAACAACAAGTGGCCGACTTAAAAACAAAATAAACTTGTACATGGCTATGAAATAGTGTTTTGGTATTATTTATATTTTGTGTGAAAGAGTGTTTTGGTGCTGTAAGGTTAAACACATCTTCAAATAAATTGGTGCAGGATTAAGTGGACAAGATTTGCAGATTATCATGAATTGATATTGTTTAACAAGGGTAAGGTAATAATTTATATTTTCCTATTTCTTTATTTCCCTTTCTTATGTGTTTTTTGCACAAACTTTTGTTAAAAATTAAAACACTGCAATAAGTATCCCATTTTTCTTGTATATATGGATGTGGATTGACATGAAATGCCATTTGTATTTGTTTTTAAATGATCTTGATATCAAGAATAATCCCTTTCAAGATTATATGTCAAATTTAAGAAAAAGAATTTAGTTACATTTGTAATAACTTTTTTGTTCCTCATAAATAATCAAATACATGATACACTAAAAAAAATGAAAATTTATAGATAAGAAGCCCACATATTATTTCTACTTTATCTTGATATTTGTTTGATTACACTATTAAATTTATTACATGTTTATGTGTGAAAATTTTTTAGAGACATATGCAGAGGAATTATATTTTTCTTGCTATTTGCAACAAGTTCCACAAATAATGAAGAAAGTGCTCCAAGTCACTTCTTTTTCTCCTCTTCATCAATCTACTTCTGTAAGCTTTCTTTGTTCTTTTTTAACTTTTACTATGCAAATATATAGCATAAATATAAATGTAGATAGTACAAGTGAAGCCCCATCACTATTTAACTTTATATTACATGACACATGGTTGAAAATGAGATTTCTTACTTGATAAAGATGTAGGCTCTATTTGGGACAAATTATAGTGTTGTAAAAACTTATATTTCAATACATAAACAGGTAGGCAGGCTAACCATTTTCAGCCATAAGCTTATATTTGAATGGAGCTGACACTGAAAAAGTTTAAGATGCACTGAGGCTGCTTGACATTGTCTTGAGACTAGCAAGCGGCTAAAAGTTATCCAGACGACCAGAACTAATTAAGAAACTTGCACTTTGAAATGATGCATTGCTTACTGTTATGAATGTGGAATATGCAGGGATTGCCTTTTGGTGAGGCAGTCATTTTTCCATGACGACTCTAGGATGCTTACTAGTGTTGGAGGAGGGGTTTCTGCTTGTCGTGGTCTCCATTCTAGTTTTCGTCCTACTCAGGGAGGATTGTCACTCAATTTAGGTAAGGATGCTATATTTTTTCTGCCTAACCCCGTTTTCAAGATTATATCTCTAAAATACTTATTTCACTTAACTCCCTTATTTCACTTGATGCCCACTTACTCATTCATTTTTTCAGACGTGTCAACGACCATGATCCTTACTCCTGGGCCTGTAATTGATTTCCTGAGAGCCAATCAGGGTATACAGGATGCTCGTAGAATAGACTGGATTAAGGTAATTCATGAAATGACACCTGAAAAACCTGCATTGTGCTTCTTCTTTTTTGTCTATTAAATTGTGCTTTACAAATGCAACAGGCCAAGAAAATACTGAGAAACATGAGAGTCAAGGCCACGCATAGCAACCGAGAATTTAAGATAAAAGGGTTGAGTGAGAAGCCTTGCAATGAGCTATAGTAAGTTGTTTAATTTTTTTAATTCATCCTTTTCTAATGTTCAAAATGAAGAGGCCTGTCTGTGAATTGATTCTCACTTTATTTCTTTCTGTTTGAAGTTTCACATTGAAAGAAAAACCTGGAGATACTGGTAGCCGTGGTGAAGTGAAGCCTAAGGAGATTACAGTTTATGAATACTTTAGAAGACATCTGAATTTGGAACTTAGAATTTCTGCGTACTTTCCGTGCATTGATGTTGGTAAACCCAGCAAACCTATTTATCTCCCATTGGCGGTGAGTAAACATGATTGAGATATTTTTGCATATTCTAGTTTCTTTATCTTCTAATTTTGTTTTTACTTGAAGCGATTGATTTTTTGCCTGTTGTAATTTTTAGTTCTGTAGCCTGGTCTCCCTTCAGCGATATACAAAATTACTATCTTCTGTGCAAATAGCCTCTGTGTCATTGGTGGTAACTTTAATAATGGCATCAGCGGTGGTAGCATTGGTGATATCTCCAATCTTCATGTCTTCAATTTGGCTTGTCGATATCTTTCTGAGTTCTCTAGTAGCTTTCCTGACTTCTCGATAAGCCATTGTGGAGTTCTCGAATGACTTCTCTATAACATTAAATCTGTGACTTGTAGAGATCTTAACTTGGAGTATTTTTCTCCAAACAGATTTATTCAACTCCAAGCTTCTTCAAAATTCTTCTGAGACATGATCTTTTTTATCTTCTTCCAGATAGAATCCTTATGCTTGATACTGTTTTAGGAAAAAGACTCAAGTCTGCTCCTTTGCATTTTTACAGACTTTAAGTGTTGCAAATACAAAATATAAATTAAGATAACAATAAAACTTACTTAGGGTTGAAAAAATGTCTTAGTCTTGTTACAGTACAGGCATGTCTTTTACAACACATTTTAACTTTTTTCATGTAAAATTCATAATGTTACATATCTGTTTAAAATATTTATTTTTTTGAATTAAAGTTTAATATTTATAATTTTATTCAAAAAAGAAATTCGAAAAGTAATTTGTGAACATATCCTCTTTATTCATTTTAAAATAATAATGGAATTGTATTTTGGTACATATTTGACAAAATAATATCTTTTTTTACTAGTACGCCTTTTGTGCTTGTGACTGGTAGCAAGAAATACAAAGTCGGTTCACGTTGCCGGTTTCCATTCTACCTTGTGGAAAGACCCAAAATTATTAGAAACTTTTTTATTGAAAATTTTGAGTTAAAAAGCATGTTTATAAATATAAGCATGGTTTACAATAATAAATTTTTATTACAATTGAAATTAATAAAAGTTTTGATTATAATTATGTCAAAGTACATATGGCCAAGTCAAACAACTTATATGTTAGACACTATGAGTTGTATTTCTCTTGGAATGTCTTCCCGATCTAGATTTTTCCCAATCAACCAGTGGATGAAATATGGTATATGTAGTTTTACCCACAATTTAGTGTCATTTTTACATTTTCAAATCAAATTGACTAATAATTTAATAAAAATCAACAATCATATTATCATTCACTTTAATTCTTATGTTTAAATAAACAAAGAAATTAATAAATATTTTTAAAAACCTTATCATTTTTCAAATACGTATAAATTGTTTGTCAAAAATTTTTGTATCGTATCTTATACCTCTAGAAATTCAATTTGATTAAATATTGTTATGTAAACATTAATTTGTACATGACAATTAATTTCTACATTATAGCGACATGTTTTTTAGACTTAAATCTATTGTAATAGTAATATTATCCTTGTTAGTAAGGGTTGTAGTTGTACATATATTATTGTTAATTGATGTGAGTATGTGATTTATATATAATCAAATTTAAAATTTTCGATAAAATGTCATTTTTAAGTTATGTTTTTTATACAATACTTACTACTTAATTTTTACAATGTCATTTTATTTACCATACAAAATAAATTAGGGTAATACTTATTTAGACTTGTACATCCACATCCAATTAATTTATATAATACATGGAGCACACTATGTTGGATCAAAATTTTAAACTATATTCGGCCCACTGAAACCTATTATATACAATTGGGCCTCCTGAATAGAGAAAATAAAAAAAGTAGGTAAAACCCTAATATAACCACAAGCGGCCGCTTTAAAAACAAAATAAACTTGTACATGGCAATGAAATAGTGTTTTGGTATTATTTATATTTTGTGTGAAAGAGTGTTAAACACATCTTCAAATGAATTGGTGCAAGATTAAGTGGACAAGATTTGGAGATTATCATGAATTGATATTGTTTAACAAGGGTAAGGTAATAATTTATATTTTCCTATATCTTTATTTCCCTTTCTTATGTGTTTTTTGTACAAACTTTTGTTAAAAATTAAAACACTGCAATAAGTATCCCATTTTTCTTCTATATATGGATGTGGATTGACATGAAATGCCATTTGTATTTGTTTTTAAATGATCTTGATATCAAGAATAATCCCTTTCAAGATTATATGTCAAATTTAAGAAAAAGAATTTAGTTACATTTGTAATAACTTTTTTGTTCCTCATAAATAATCAAATACATGATATACTAAAAAAATAAAAATTTATAGATAAAAAGCCCACATATTATTTATATTTTATCTTCATATTTGTTTGATTACACTGTTAAATTTATTTTATGTTTATGTGTGAAATTTTTTTAGAGACATATGCAGAGGAATTATATTTTTCTTGCTATTTGCAACAAGTTCCACAAACAATGAAGAAAGTGCTCCAAGTCCCTTCTTTTTCTCCTCTTCATCAATCTACTTGTGTAAGCTTTCTTTGTTCTTTTTTAACTTTTACTATGCAAATATATAGCATAAATATAAATGTAGATAGTACAAGTGAAGCCCCATCACTATTTAACTTTATATTACATGACACATGGTTGAAAATGAGATTTCTTACTTGATAAAGATGTAGGCTCTATTTGGGACAAATTATAGTGTTGTAATCGAGACTACCGGAACTAATTAAGAAACTTGCACTTTGAAATGATGCATTGCTTACTGTTATGAATGTGGAATATGCAGGGATTGCCTTTTGGTGAGGCAGTCATTTTTCCATGACGACTCTACGATGCTTACTAGTGTTGGAGGAGGGGTTTCTGCTTGTCGTGGTCTCCATTCTAGTTTTCGTCCTACTCAGGGAGGATTGTCACTCAATTTAGGTAAGGATGCTATATTTTTTTCTCCCTAACCCCGTTTTAAAGATTATATCTCTAAAACACTTATTTCACTTGACTCCCTTATTTCACTTGATGCCCACTTACTCATTCATTTTTTCAGACGTGTCAACGACCATGATCCTTACTCCTGGGCCTATGATTGATTTCCTGAGAGCCAATCAGGGTATACACGATGCTCGTAGAATAGACTGGATTAAGGTAATTCATGAAATGACACTTGAAAAACCTGCATTATGCTTCTTCTTTTTTGTCTATTAAATTGTGCTTTTACAAATGCAACAGGCCAAGAAAATGCTGAGAAACGTGAGAGTCAAGGCCAAGCATAGCAACCGAGAATTTAAGATAAAGGGTTGAGTGAGAAGCCTTGCAATGAGCTATAGTAAGTTGTTTAATTTTTTTAATTCTTCCTTTTCTAATGTTCAAAATGAAGAGGCTTGTCTGTGAATTGATTCTCACTTTGTTTCTTTCTATTTGAAGTTTCACATTGAAAGAAAAACCTAGAGATACTGGTAGTCGTGGTGAAGTGAAGCCTAAGGAGATTACAGTTTATGAATACTTTAGAAGACATCTGAATTTAGAACTTAGAACTTCTGCGTACTTTTCGTGCATTGATGTTGGTAAACCCAGCAAACCTATTTATCTCCCATTGGCGGTGAGTAAACATGATTGAGATATTTTTGCATATTTTAGTTTCTTTATCTTCAAATTTTGTTTTTACTTGAAGCGATTGATTTTTTGCCCATTGTAATTTTTAGTTCTGTAGCTTGGTCTCCCTTCAGGGATATACAAACTTACTATCTTATGTGCAAATAGCCTCTGTGTCATTGGTGGTAACTTTAATAATGGCATCAGCGGTGGTAGCATTGGTGATATCTCAAATCTTCATGTCGATATCTTTCTGGGTTCTCTAGTAGCTTTCTTGACTTCTCGATAAGCCATTCTGGAGTTCTCGAATGACTTCTCTATAACATTAAATCTGTGACTTGTAGAGATCTTGACTTGGAGTATTTTTCTCCAAACAGATTTATTCAACTCCAAGCTTCTTCAAAAATTTTCTGAGGCATGATCTTCTTGATCTTCTTCTAGATAGAATCCTTATGCTTGATACTGTTTTAGGAAAAAGACTCAAATCTGCTCCTTTGCATTTTTACAGACTTTAAGTGTTGCAAGTACAAAATATAAATTAAGATAACAATAAAACTTACTTAGGGTTGACAAAATGTCTTAGTTTTGTTAAAGTACAGGCATGTCTTTTACAACACATTTTAACTTTTTTCATGTAAAATTCATAATGTTACATATCTGTTTAAAATATTTATTTTTTTGAATTAAAGTTTAATATTTATAATTTTATTCAAAAAAGAAATTTGAAAAGTAATTTGTGAACATATCCTCTTTATTCATCTTAAAATAATAATGGAATTGTATTTTGGTACATATTTGACAAAATAATATCTTTTTGTACTAGTAGGCCTTTTGTGCTTGTCACTGGTAGCAAGAAAGTACAAAGTCTGTTCTCCTTGGGGGTTTCCATTTCCTACTGACCTTGTGGAAAGACCCAAAATTTATTAGAAAACTTTTTTATTGAAAATTTTGAGTTAAAAAGCATGTTTATAAATATAAGCATGGTTTACAATAATAAATTTTTATTATAATTGAAATTAATAAAAGTTTTGATTATAATTACGTCAAAGTACATATGGTCAAGTCAAACAACTTATATGCTAGACACTATGAGTTGCATTTCTCATGGAATGTCTTCCCCATCAAGATTTTTCCCAATCAACCAGTGGATGAAATATGGTATATGTAGTTTTACCCACAATTTAGTGTCATTTTTACATTTTCAAATCAAATTGACTAATAATTAAATAAAAATCAACAATCATATTATCATTCACTTTAATTCTTATGTTTAAATAAACAAAGAAATTAGTAAATATTTTTAAAAACCTTATCATTTTTCAAATACGTATAAATTGTTTGTCAAAAATTTTTGTATCGTATCTTATACCTCTAGAAATTCAATTTGATTAAATATTGTTATGTAAACATTAATTTGTACATGGCAATTAATTTCTACATTATAGCGACATGTTTTTTAGACTTAAATCTATTGTAATAGTAATATTATCCTTGTTAGTAAGGGTTGTAGTTGTATATATATTATTGTTAATTGAGGTCAGTATGTGATTTATATATAATCAAATTTAAAATTTTCGATAAAATGTCATTTTTAAGTTATGTTTTTTATACAATACTTACTACTTAATTTTTACAATGTCATTTTATTTACCATACAAAATAAATTAGGGTAATACTTATTTAGACTTGTACATCCACATCCAATAATTTATATAATACATGGAGCACACTATGTTGAATCAAAAATTTAAACTATATTCGGCCCATTGAAACATATTATATACAATTGGGCCTCCAGAATAGAGAAAATAAAAAATGTAGGTAAAACCCTAATATAACCACAAGCGGCCGACTTAAACAACAAAATAAACTTGTACATGGCTATGAAATGGGTTAGGTTCTATGGAGTCCCCTATTTCATTGGAGTCCTTGGAGTCCATATATGTTCTGCAAGTAAAATATAGCTTAAATTGTTGCAAACGTATTATTTTTTGAATGATATTCTACAAATATCACAATTTTATTGAAAATCTTGCGGATTGAATAGATTTTACAAGTCGAATGTTGCAAAATATATTATTTTACAAAACATGCTTAGTTTGCAGAACATAAATGTTCATGTTGCAGAACATACAAATTATACTTGCAAATATATGATATTTGCACGATTTTATTGAAGTAATGATATTTGTGAAACATATTTTGCAAGATAACACGTTTTAGAAGATATTTTATTTGCAGAATATAGATGGACTCCGAGGACTCCAATTAAAAGGTGGACTCCATAGAACTTTACTCGCTACGAAATAGTGTTTGGTATTATTTATATTTTGTGTGAAAGAGTGTTTTGGTGGTGTAAGGTTAAACACATCTTCAAATGAAGTGGTGCACGGATTAAGTGGACAAGATTTGCAGATTATCATGAATTGATATTGTTTAACAAGGGTAAGGTAATAATTTATATTTGTCCTGTTTCTTTATTTCGCTTTCTTATGTGTTTTTTGCCAAACTTTTTGTTAAAAATTAAAACACTGTAATAAGTATCCCATTTTTTCTATATATATGGATGTGGATGACATGAAATGCCATTTGTATTTGTTTTTTAAATGATCTTGATATCAAGAATATCCCTTTCAAGATTATATGTCAAATTTAAGAAAAAGAATTTAGTTAAATTTGTATAACTTTTTTGTTCCTCATAAATCAAATACATGATATACTAAAAAAAATGAAAATTTATAGATAAGAAGCACACATATTATTTATATTTT
>NW_027417228.1:0-69772 GCF_009905375.1 Apium graveolens | reverse complement strand
AAGCACAATTTAATAAACAAAAAAGAAGAAGCATAATGCAGGTTTTTCAGGTGTCATTTCATGATTACCTTAATCCAGTCTATTCTACGAGCATCCTGTATACCCTGATTGGCTCTCAGGAAATCAATTACAGGCCCAGAGTAAGGATCATGGGTCGTTTACACTCTGAAAAAATGAATGTTAGTGGGCATCAAGTGAAATAAGGGAGTCAAGTGAAAAGTGTTTTAGAGATATAATCTTGAAAACGGGTTAGGCAAAAAAAATATAGCATCCTTACCTAAATTGAGTGCAATCCTCCCTGAGTAGGAAGAACTAACTAGAATGGAGACCACGACAAGCAGAAACCCCTCCTCCAACACTAGTAAGCATCCTAGAGTCGTCATGGAAAAATGACTACCTCACCAAAAGGCAATCCCTGCATATTCCACATTCATAATAGTAAGCAATGCATCATTTAAAAGTGCAAGTTTCTTAATTAGTTCCGGTCGTCTGGATACCTTTTAGCCGCTTGCTGTCTCAAGATAATGTCAAGCACCCTCAGTGCATCTTAAACTTTTTCAGTGTCAGCTCCATTCAAATATAAGCTTATGGCTGAAAATGGTTAGCCTGCCTACCTGTTTATGTATTGAAAATATAAGTTTTACAACACTATAATTTGTCCCAAATAGAGCCTACATCTTTATCAAGTAAGAAATCTCATTTTCAACCACGTGTCATGTAATATAAGTTAAATAGTGATGGGGCTTCACTTGTACTATCTACATTTATATTTATGCTATATATTTGCATAGTAAAAGTTAAAAAAGAACAAAGAAAGCTTACACAAGTAGATTGATGAAGAGGAAAAAAAGAAGGGACTTGGAGCACTTTCTTCATTGTTTGTGGAACTTGTTGCAAATAGCAAGAAAATATAATTCCTCTGCATATGTCTCTAAAAATTTTCACACATAAACATAAAATAAATTTAACAGTGTAATCAAACAAATATGAAGATAAAATATAAATAATATATGGGCTTCTTATCTATAAATTTTCATTTTTTTAGTATATCATGTATTTGATTATTTATGAGGAACAAAAAAGTTATTACAAATGTAACTAATTCTTTTTCTTAAATTTGACATATAATCTTGAAAGGGATTATTCTTGATATCAAGATCATTTAAAAACAAATACAATGGCATTTCATGTCAATTAGCATCCATATATACAAGAAAAATGGGATACTTATTGCAGTGTTTTAATTTTTAACAAAAGTTTGTGCAAAAAACACATAAGAAAGGGAAATAAAGAAATAGGAAAATATAAATTATTACCTTACCCTTGTTAAACAATATAAATTCATGATAATCTGTAAATCTTGTCCACTTAATCCTGCACCAATTCATTTGAAGATGTGTTTAACCTTACAACACCAAAACACTCTTTCACACAAAATATAAATAATACCAGAACACTATTTCATAGCCATGTACAAGTTTATTTTGTTTTTAAGTCGGCCGCTTGTGGTTATATTAGGGTTTTACCTATATTTTTTATTTTCTCTATTTTGGAGGCCCAATTATATATAATATGTTTCAGTGGGACGAATATAGTTTAAATTTTTGATTAAACATAGTGTGCTCCATGTATTAAATAAATTAATTGGATGTGGATGTACAAGTCTAAATAAGTATTACCCTAATTTATTTTGTATGGTAAATAAAATGACATTGTAAAAATTAAGTAGTAAGTATTGTATAAAAAACATAACTTAAAAATGACATTTTATCGAAAATTTTAAATTTGATTATATATAAATCACATACTGACCTCAATTAACAATAATATATGTACAACTACAACCCTTACTAACAAGGATAATATTACTATTACAATTGATTTAAGTCTAAAAAACATGTCGCTATAATGTAGAAATTAATTGTCATGTACAAATTAATGTTTACATAACAGTATTTAATCAAATTGAATTTCTAGAGGTATAAGATACGATACAAAAATTTTTGACAAACAATTTATACGTATTTGAAAAATGATAAGGTTTTTAAAAATATTTACTAATTTCTTTGTTTATTTAAACATAAGAATTAAAGTGAATGATAATATGATTGTTGATTTTTATTTAATTATTAGTCAATTTGATTTGAAAATGCAAAAATGACACTAAATTGTGGGTATAACTACATATACCATATTTCATCCACTGGTTGATTGGGAAAAATCTAGATCGGGAAGACATTCCATGAGAAATACAACTCATAGTGTCTAGCATATAAGTTATTTGACTTGATCATATGTACTTTGACGTAATTATAATCAAAACTTTTATTAATTTCAATTGTAATCAAAATTTATTATTGTAAACCATGCTTATATTTGTAAACATGCTTTTTTACTCAAAATTTTCAATAAAAAAGTTTTCTAATAAATTTTGGGTCTTTCCACAAGGTCAGTAGGAAATGGAAACCGGCAAGGTGAACCGACTTTGTACTTTCTTGCTACCAGTGACAAGCACAAAAGGCGTACTAGTACAAAAAGATATTATTTTGTCAAATATGTACCAAAATACAATTCCATTATTATTTTAAGATGAATAAAGAGGATATGTTCACAAATTACTTTTCGAATTTCTTTTTTGAATAAAATTATAAATATTAAACTTTAATTCAAAAAAATAAATATTTTAAACAGATATGTAACATTATGAATTTTACATGAAAAAAGTTAAAATGTGTTGTAAAAGACATGGCTGTAGTTTAACAAAACTAAGACATTTTGTCAACCCTAAGTAAGTTTTATTGTTATCTTAATTTATATTTTGTACTTGCAACACTTAAAGCAGTAAGGATCATGGTGGTTGACACGTCTGAAAAAATGAATGAGTAAGTGGGCATCAAGTGAAATAAGGGATTCAAGTGAAATAAGTGTTTTAGAGAGATAATCTTGAAAACGGGGTTAAGCAGAAAAAAATATAGCATCCTTACCTAAATTGAGTGACAATCCTCCCTGAGTAGAACCAAAACTAGAATGGAGACCACGACAAGCAGAAACTCCTCCTCCAATACTAGTAAGCATCCTAGAGTCGTCATGGAAAAATGACTGCCTCACCAAAAGGCAATCTCTGCATATTCCACATTCATAACAGTAAATAATGCATCATTTCAAAGTGCAAGTTTCTTAATTAGTTCTGGTCGTCTGGATACCTTTTAGCCGCTTGTTGTCTCGAGACAATGTCAAACACCATCTGTGCATCTTAAACTTTTTTAATGTCAGCTCCATTCAAATATAAGCTTATGGCTGAAAATGGTTAGCCTGCCTACCTGTTTATGTATTGAAATATAAGTTTTTACAACATTATAATTTGTCCCAAATAGAGCCTACATCTTTATGAAGTAAGAAATCCCTTTTTCAACCATGTGTCATGTAATATAAAGTTAAATAGTGATCGGGCTTCACTTGTACTATCTACATTTATATTTATGCTATATATTTGCATAGTAAAAGTTAAAAAAGAACAAAGAAAGCTTACACAAGTAGATTGATGAAGAGGAAAAAAAGAAGGGACTTGGAGCACTTTCTTCATTGTTTGTGGAACTTGTTGCAAATAGCAAGAAAAATATAATTCCTCTGCATATGTCTCTAAAAAATTTTCACACATAAACATAAAATAAATTTAACAGTGTAATCAAACAAATATGAAGATAAAATATAAATAATAATATGGGCTTCTTATCTATAAATTTTCATTTTTTTTAGTATATCATGTATTTGATTATTTATGAGGAACAAAAAAGTTATTACAAATGTAACTAAATTCTTTTTCTTAAATTTGACATATAATCTTGAAAGGGATTATTCTTGATATCAAGATCATTTAAAAACAAATACAAATGGCATTTCATGTCAATTAGCATCCATATATACAAGAAAAATGGGATACTTATTGCAGTGTTTTAATTTTTAACAAAAGTTTGTGCAAAAAACACATAAGAAAGGGAAATAAAGAAATAGGAAAATATAAATTATTACCTTACCCTTGTTAAACAATATAAATTCATGATAATCTGTAAATCTTGTCCACTTAATCCTGCACCAATTCATTTGAAGATGTGTTTAACCTTACAACACCAAAACACTCTTTCACACATAATATAAATAATACCAGAACACTATTTCATAGCCATGTACAAGTTTATTTTGTTTTTAAGTCGGCCGCTTGTGGTTATATTAGGGTTTTACCTATATTTTTTATTTTCTCTATTCTGGAGGCCCAATTGTATATAATATGTTTCAGTGGGACGAATATAGTTTAAATTTTTGATTAAACATAGTGTGCTCCATGTATTAAATAAATTAATTGGATGTGGATGTACAAGTCTAAATAAGTATTACCCTAATTTATTTTGTATGGTAAATAAAATGACATTGTAAAAATTAAGTAGTAAGTATTGTATAAAAAACATAACTTAAAAATGACATTTTATCGAAAATTTTAAATTTGATTATATATAAATCACATACTGACCTCAATTAACAATAATATATGTACAACTACAACCCTTACTAACAAGGATAATATTACTATTACAATTGATTTAAGTCTAAAAAACATGTCGCTATAATGTAGAAATTAATTGTCATGTACAAATTAATGTTTACATAACAATATTTAATCAAATTGAATTTCTAGAGGTATAAGATACGATACAAAAATTTTTGACAAACAATTTATACGTATTTGAAAAATGATAAGGTTTTTAAAAATATTTACTAATTTCTTTGTTTATTTAAACATAAGAATTAAAGTGAATGATAATATGATTGTTGATTTTTATTTAATTATTAGTCAATTTGATTTGAAAATGTAAAAATGACACTAAATTGTGGGTATAACTACATATACCATATTTCATCCACTGGTTGATTGGGAAAAATCTAGATCGGGAAGACATTCCATGAGAAATACAACTCATAGTGTCTAGCATATAAGTTATTTGACTTGACCATATGTACTTTGACGTAATTATAATCAAAACTTTTATTAATTTCAATTGTAATCAAAATTTATTATTGTAAACCATGCTTATATTTATAAACATGCTTTTTTACTCAAAATTTTCAATAAAAAAGTTTTCTAATAAATTTTGGGTCTTTCCACAAGGTCAGTAGGAAATGGAAACCGGCAAGGTGAACCGACTTTGTACTTTCTTGCTACCAGTGACAAGCACAAAAGGCGTACTAGTACAAAAAGATATTATTTTGTCAAATATGTACCAAAATACAATTCCATTATTATTTTAAGATGAATAAAGAGGATATGTTCACAAATTACTTTTTGAATTTCTTTTTTGAATAAAATTATAAATATTAAACTTTAATTCAAAAAAATAAATATTTTAAACAGATATGTAACATTATGAATTTTACATGAAAAAAGTTAAAATGTGTTGTAAAAGACATGTACTTTAACAAGACTAACACATTTTGTCAACCCAAGTAAGTTTTATTGTTATCTTAATTTATATTTTGTACTTGCAACACTTAGATTCTGTAAACGTACAAAGGAGCGGACTTGAGTCTTTTTCCTAAAACAGTATCAAGCATAAGGAAGCTGAATATATCTGTTTGGAGAAAAATACTCTAAGTCAATATCTCTACAAGTCACGAATTTAATGTTATAGAGAAGTCATTCGAAAACTCCAGAATGGCTTATCGAGAAGTGAGGAAAGCTACTATAGAACTCAGAAAGATATCGACAAGCCAAATTGAAGACATGAAGATTGGAGATATCACCAATGCTACCACCGCTGATGCCATTATTAAAGTTACCACCAATGACAAAGAGGCTATTTGCACAGAAGATAGTAATTTTGTATATGGCTGAAGGTAGACCAGGCTACAGAACTAAAAATTACAACAGGCAAAAAATTAATCGCTTCAAGTAAAAACAAAATTAGAAGATAAAGAAACTAGAAAATAGAGCCTACATCTTTATCAAGTAAGAAATCCCTTTTTCAACCATGTGTCATGTAATATAAAGTTAAATAGTGATCGGGCTTCACTTGTACTATCTACATTTATATTTATGCTATATATTTGCATAGTAAAAGTTAAAAAAGAACAAAGAAAGCTTACACAAGTAGATTAATGAAGAGGAGAAAAAGAAGGGACTTGGAGCACTTTCTTCATTGTTTGTGGAACTTATTGCAAATAGCAAGAAAAATATAATTCCTCTGCATATGTCTCTAAAACATTTTCACACATAAACATAAAATAAATTTAATAGTGTAATCAAACAAATATGAAGCTAAAATATAAATAATATGTGGGCTTCTTATCTATAAATTTTCATTTTTTTAGTATATCATGTATTTGATTATTTATGTGGAACAAAAAAGTTATTACAAATGTAACTAAATTCGTTTTTTTAAATTTGACATATAATCTTGAAAGGGATAATTCTGGATATCAAGATCATTTAAAAACAAATACAAATGGTATTTCATGTCAATCCACATCCATATATACAAGAAAAATGGGATACTTATTGTAGTGTTTTAATTTTTAACAAAATTTGTGCAAAAAACACATAAGAAAGGGAAATGAAGAAATAGGAAAATATAAATTATTACCTTACCCTTGTTAAACAATATCAATTCATGATAATCTCCAAATCTTGTCCACTTAATCCTGCACCAATTCATTTGAAGATGTGTTTAACCTTACAGCACCAAAACACTCTTTCACACAAAATATAAATAATACCAAAACACTATTTCATAGCCATGTACAAGTTTATTTTGTTTTTAAGTCGGGCGCTTGTGGTTATATTAGGGTTTTACCTACATTTTTTATTTTCTCTATTCTGGAGGCCCAATTGTATATAATAGGGTTCAGTGGGCCGAATATAGATGAATTATATAAATTAATTGGATGTGGATGTACAAGTCTAAATAAGTATTACCCTAATTTATTTTGTATGGTAAATAAAATGACATTGTAAAAATTAAGTTGTAAGTATTGTATAAAAAACATAACTTAAAAATGACATTTTATCAAAAATTTTAAATTTGATTATAGATAAATCACATAGTGACCTCAATTAACAATAATATATGTACAACTACAACCCTTACTAACAAGGATAATATTACTATTACAATAGATTAAAGTCTAAAAAACATGTCGGTATAATGTAGAAATTAATTGTCATGTAAAAATTAATGTTTACATAACAATATTTAATCAAATTGAATTTCTATAGGTATAAGATATGATACAAAAAATTTTGACAAACAATTTATACGTATTTGAAAAATGATAAGGTTTTTAAAAATATTTACTAATTTCTTTGTTTATTTAAACATAAGAATTAAAGTGAATGATAATATGATTGTTGATTTTCATTTAATTATTAGTCAATTTGATTTGAAAATGTAAAAATGATACTAAATTGTGGGTAAAACTACATATACCATATTTCATCCACTGGTTGATTGGAAAAAATCTAGATTGGGAAGACATTCTATGAGAAATACAACTCAAATTGAGTTTTATTAATTTCAATTGTAATAAAAATTTATTATTGTAAACCATGCATATATTTATTAACATGCTTTTTAACTCAAAATTTTCAATAAAAAAGTTTTCTAATAAATTTTGGGTCTTTTCACAAGGTCAGTAGGAAATGGAAAGCGTGAACCGACTTTATATTTTCTTGCTACCAGTGACAAGCACACAAGGCGTACTAGTAAAAAAGATATTATTTTCTCAAATATGTACCAAAATACAATTCCATTATTATTTTAAGATGAATAAAGAGGATATGTTCACAAATTACTTTTCGAATTTCTTTTTTGAATAAAATTATAAATATTAAACTTTAATTCAAAAAAATAAATATTTTAAACAAATATGTAACATTATGAATTTTACATGAAAAAAGTTAAAATGTGTTGTAAAAGACATGTACTTTAACAAGACTAACACATTTTGTCAACCCAAGTAAGTTTTATTGTTATCTTAATTTATATTTTGTACTTGCAACACTTAGATTCTGTAAACGTACAAAGGAGCGGACTTGAGTCTTTTTCCTAAAACAGTATCAAGCATAAGGAAGCTGAATATATCTGTTTGGAGAAAAATACTCTAAGTCAATATCTCTACAAGTCACGAATTTAATGTTATAGAGAAGTCATTCGAAAACTCCAGAATGGCTTATCGAGAAGTGAGGAAAGCTACTATAGAACTCAGAAAGATATCGACAAGCCAAATTGAAGACATGAAGATTGGAGATATCACCAATGCTACCACCGCTGATGCCATTATTAAAGTTACCACCAATGACAAAGAGGCTATTTGCACAGAAGATAGTAATTTTGTATATGGCTGAAGGTAGACCAGGCTACAGAACTAAAAATTACAACAGGCAAAAAATTAATCGCTTCAAGTAAAAACAAAATTAGAAGATAAAGAAACTAGAATATGCAAAAATATCTGAATCATGTTTACTCACCACCAATGGGAGATTAATACGTTTGCTGGGTTTACCAACATCAAGGCACGAAAAGTACGCAGAAGTTCTAAATTCCAAATTCAGATGTCTTCTAAAGTATTCATAAACTGTAATCTCCTTAGGGTTCACTTCACCACGGCTACCGATATCTCCAGGTTTTTCTTTCAATGTGAAACTTCAAACAGAAAGAAACAAAGTGATAATCAATTCACAACAGGCCTCTTCATTTTGAACATTAGAAAAGGATGAATTAAAAAAATTAAACAACTTACTATAGCTCATTGCAAGGCTTCTCACTCAACCCTTTTATCTTAAATTCTCGGTTGCTATGTGTGGCCTTGACTCTCATGTTTCTCAGCATTTTCTTGACCTGTTGCATTTGTAAAAGCATAATTTAATAGACACAAAAAAAGAAGCACAATGCAGGTTTTTCAGGTGTCATTTCATAAATTACCTTAATCCAGTCTATTCTACGGGCATCCTGTATACCCTGATTGGCTCTCAGGAAATCAATTACAGGCCCAGCAGTAACGATCACGGTCGTTAACACGTCTGAAAAAATAAATGAGTAAGTGGGCATCAAGTGAAATAAGGGAAAGTGAAATATGTATTTTAGAGATATAATCTTGAAAACGGGGTTAGGCAGAAAAAAATATAGCATCCTTACCTAAATTGAGTGACAATCCTCCCTGAGTAGGATGAAAACTAGAATGGAGACCACGACAAGCAGAAACCCCTCCTCCAACACTAGTAAGCATTCTAGAGTCGTCATGGAAAAATGACTGCCTCACCAAAAGGCAATCCGTACATATTCCACATTCATAACAGTAAGCAATGCATCATTTCAAAGTGCAAGTTTCTTAATTAGTTCTGGTCGTCTGGATACCTTTTAGCCGCTTGCTGTCTCAAGACAATGTCAAGCACCCTCAGTGCATCTTAAACTTTTTCAGTGTCAGCTCCTTTCAAATATAAACTTATGGCTGAAAATGGTTAGCCTGCCTACGTATTTATGTATTGAAATATAAGTTTTTACAACACTATAATTTGTCCCAAATAGAGCCTACATCTTTATCAAGTAAGAAATCTCTTTTTCAACCATGTGTCATGTAATATAAAGTTAAATAGTGATAGGGCTTCACTTGTACTATCTACATTTATATTTATCCTATATATTTGCATAGTAAAAGTTAAAAAAGAACAAAGAAAGCTTACACAAGTAGATTGATGAAGAGGAGAAAAAGAAGGGACTTGGAGCATTTTCTTCATTGTTTGTGGAACTTGTTGTAAATAGCAAGAAAAATATAATTCCTCTTGCATATGTCTCTAAAACATTCACACATTAATATAAAATAAATTTAATAGTGTAATCAAACAAATATGAAGATAAAATATAAATAATATGTGGGCTTCTTATCTATAAATTTTTATTTTTTTAGTATATCATGTATTTGATTATTTATGAGGAACAAAAAAGTTATTACAAATGTAACTAAATTTTTTTTCTTAAATTTGACATATAATCTTGAAAGGGATAATTCTTGATATCAAGATCATTTAAAAACAAATACAAATGGCATTTCATGTCAATTCACATCCATATATACAAGAAAAATGGGATACTTATTGCAGTGTTTTAATTTTTAACAAAAGTTTGAGCAAAAAACACATAAGAAAGAGAAATGAAGAAATAGGAAAATATAAATTATTACCTTACCCTTGTTAAACAATATCAATTTATGATAATCTCCAAATTGCACCAATTCATTTGAAGATGTGTTTAACCTTACATCACCAAAACACTCTTTCACACAAAATATAAATAATACCAAAACACTATTTCATAGCCATGTACAAGTTTATTTTGTTTTTAAGTCGGCCGCTTGTGGTTATATTAGGGTTTTACCTACATTTTTTATTTTCTCTATTCTGGAGGCCCAATTGTATATAATAGGTTTGAGTGGGCCTAATATAGATGTATTATATAAATTAATTGGATGTGGATCTACAAGTCTAAATAACTATTACCCTAATTTATTTTGTATGGTAAATAAAATGACATTGCAAAAATTAAATGTAAGTATTGTATAAAAAAACATAACTTAAAAATGACATTTTATCGAAAATTTTAAATTTGATTATATATAAATCACATAGTGACCTCAATTAACAATAATATATGTACAACTACAACACTTACTAACAAGGATAATATTACTATTACAATAGATTAAAGTCTAAAAAACATGTCGGTATAATGTAGAAATTAATTGTCATGTAAAAATTAATGTTTACATAACAATATTTAATCAAATTGAATTTCTATAGGTATAAGATATGATACAAAAAATTTTGACAAACAATTTATACGTATTTGAAAAATGATAAGGTTTTTAAAAATATTTACTAATTTCTTTGTTTATTTAAACATAAGAATTAAAGTGAATGATAATATGATTGTTGATTTTCATTTAATTATTAGTCAATTTGATTTGAAAATGTAAAAATGATACTAAATTGTGGGTAAAACTACATATACCATATTTCATCCACTGGTTGATTGGAAAAAATCTAGATTGGGAAGACATTCTATGAGAAATACAACTCAAATTGAGTTTTATTAATTTCAATTGTAATAAAAATTTATTATTGTAAACCATGCATATATTTATTAACATGCTTTTTAACTCAAAATTTTCAATAAAAAAGTTTTCTAATAAATTTTGGGTCTTTTCACAAGGTCAGTAGGAAATGGAAAGCGTGAACCGACTTTATATTTTCTTGCTACCAGTGACAAGCACACAAGGCGTACTAGTAAAAAAGATATTATTTTCTCAAATATGTACCAAAATACAATTCCATTATTATTTTAAGATGAATAAAGAGGATATGTTCACAAATTACTTTTCGAATTTCTTTTTTGAATAAAATTATAAATATTAAACTTTAATTCAAAAAAATAAATATTTTAAACAAATATGTAACATTATGAATTTTACATGAAAAAAGTTAAAATGTGTTGTAAAAGACATGTACTTTAACAAGACTAACACATTTTGTCAACCCAAGTAAGTTTTATTGTTATCTTAATTTATATTTTGTACTTGCAACACTTAGATTCTGTAAACGTACAAAGGAGCGGACTTGAGTCTTTTTCCTAAAACAGTATCAAGCATAAGGAAGCTGAATATATCTGTTTGGAGAAAAATACTCTAAGTCAATATCTCTACAAGTCACGAATTTAATGTTATAGAGAAGTCATTCGAAAACTCCAGAATGGCTTATCGAGAAGTGAGGAAAGCTACTATAGAACTCAGAAAGATATCGACAAGCCAAATTGAAGACATGAAGATTGGAGATATCACCAATGCTACCACCGCTGATGCCATTATTAAAGTTACCACCAATGACAAAGAGGCTATTTGCACAGAAGATAGTAATTTTGTATATGGCTGAAGGTAGACCAGGCTACAGAACTAAAAATTACAACAGGCAAAAAATTAATCGCTTCAAGTAAAAACAAAATTAGAAGATAAAGAAACTAGAATATGCAAAAATATCTGAATCATGTTTACTCACCACCAATGGGAGATTAATACGTTTGCTGGGTTTACCAACATCAAGGCACGAAAAGTACGCAGAAGTTCTAAATTCCAAATTCAGATGTCTTCTAAAGTATTCATAAACTGTAATCTCCTTAGGGTTCACTTCACCACGGCTACCGATATCTCCAGGTTTTTCTTTCAATGTGAAACTTCAAACAGAAAGAAACAAAGTGATAATCAATTCACAACAGGCCTCTTCATTTTGAACATTAGAAAAGGATGAATTAAAAAAATTAAACAACTTACTATAGCTCATTGCAAGGCTTCTCACTCAACCCTTTTATCTTAAATTCTCGGTTGCTATGTGTGGCCTTGACTCTCATGTTTCTCAGCATTTTCTTGACCTGTTGCATTTGTAAAAGCATAATTTAATAGACACAAAAAAAGAAGCACAATGCAGGTTTTTCAGGTGTCATTTCATAAATTACCTTAATCCAGTCTATTCTACGGGCATCCTGTATACCCTGATTGGCTCTCAGGAAATCAATTACAGGCCCAGCAGTAACGATCACGGTCGTTAACACGTCTGAAAAAATAAATGAGTAAGTGGGCATCAAGTGAAATAAGGGAAAGTGAAATATGTATTTTAGAGATATAATCTTGAAAACGGGGTTAGGCAGAAAAAAATATAGCATCCTTACCTAAATTGAGTGACAATCCTCCCTGAGTAGGATGAAAACTAGAATGGAGACCACGACAAGCAGAAACCCCTCCTCCAACACTAGTAAGCATTCTAGAGTCGTCATGGAAAAATGACTGCCTCACCAAAAGGCAATCCGTACATATTCCACATTCATAACAGTAAGCAATGCATCATTTCAAAGTGCAAGTTTCTTAATTAGTTCTGGTCGTCTGGATACCTTTTAGCCGCTTGCTGTCTCAAGACAATGTCAAGCACCCTCAGTGCATCTTAAACTTTTTCAGTGTCAGCTCCTTTCAAATATAAACTTATGGCTGAAAATGGTTAGCCTGCCTACGTATTTATGTATTGAAATATAAGTTTTTACAACACTATAATTTGTCCCAAATAGAGCCTACATCTTTATCAAGTAAGAAATCTCTTTTTCAACCATGTGTCATGTAATATAAAGTTAAATAGTGATAGGGCTTCACTTGTACTATCTACATTTATATTTATCCTATATATTTGCATAGTAAAAGTTAAAAAAGAACAAAGAAAGCTTACACAAGTAGATTGATGAAGAGGAGAAAAAGAAGGGACTTGGAGCATTTTCTTCATTGTTTGTGGAACTTGTTGTAAATAGCAAGAAAAATATAATTCCTCTTGCATATGTCTCTAAAACATTCACACATTAATATAAAATAAATTTAATAGTGTAATCAAACAAATATGAAGATAAAATATAAATAATATGTGGGCTTCTTATCTATAAATTTTTATTTTTTTAGTATATCATGTATTTGATTATTTATGAGGAACAAAAAAGTTATTACAAATGTAACTAAATTTTTTTTCTTAAATTTGACATATAATCTTGAAAGGGATAATTCTTGATATCAAGATCATTTAAAAACAAATACAAATGGCATTTCATGTCAATTCACATCCATATATACAAGAAAAATGGGATACTTATTGCAGTGTTTTAATTTTTAACAAAAGTTTGAGCAAAAAACACATAAGAAAGAGAAATGAAGAAATAGGAAAATATAAATTATTACCTTACCCTTGTTAAACAATATCAATTTATGATAATCTCCAAATTGCACCAATTCATTTGAAGATGTGTTTAACCTTACATCACCAAAACACTCTTTCACACAAAATATAAATAATACCAAAACACTATTTCATAGCCATGTACAAGTTTATTTTGTTTTTAAGTCGGCCGCTTGTGGTTATATTAGGGTTTTACCTACATTTTTTATTTTCTCTATTCTGGAGGCCCAATTGTATATAATAGGTTTGAGTGGGCCTAATATAGATGTATTATATAAATTAATTGGATGTGGATCTACAAGTCTAAATAACTATTACCCTAATTTATTTTGTATGGTAAATAAAATGACATTGCAAAAATTAAATGTAAGTATTGTATAAAAAAACATAACTTAAAAATGACATTTTATCGAAAATTTTAAATTTGATTATATATAAATCACATAGTGACCTCAATTAACAATAATATATGTACAACTACAACACTTACTAACAAGGATAATATTACTATTACAATAGATTTAAGTCTAAAAAACATGTCTGTATAATGTAGAAATTAATTGTCATGTACAAATTAATGTTTACATAACAATATTTAATCAAATTGAATTTCTAGAGGTATAAGATACGATACAAAAATTTTTGACAAACAATTTATACGTATTTGAAAAATGATACGGTTTTTAAAAATATTTACTAATTTCATTGTTTATTTAAACATAAGAATTAAAGTGAATGATAATATGATTGTTGATTTTTATTTAATTAGTAGTCAATTTGATTTGAAAATGTAGAAATGACACTAAATTGTGGGTAAAACTACATATACCATATTTCATCCAGTGGTTGATTGGGAAAAATCTAGATTGGGAAGACATTCCATGAGAAATACAACTGATACTGTCTAGCATATAAGTTGTTTGACTTGACCATATGTACTTTGACGTAATTATAATCAAAACTTTTATTAATTTCAATTGTAATAAAAAATTATTATTGTAAACCATGCTTATATTTATAAACATGCTTTTTAACTCAAAATTTTCAATAAAAAAGTTTTCTAATAAATTTTGGGTCTTTCCACAAGGTGAGTAGGAAATGGAAACCAGCAACGTGAACCGACTTTATATTTTCTTGCTACTAGTGACAAGTACAAAAGGCGTACTAGTACAAAAAGATATTATTTTGTCAAATATGTACTAAAATACAATTCCATTATTATTTTAAGATGAATAAAGAGGATATGTTCACAAATTACTTTTCGAATTTCTTTTTTGAATAAAATTATAAATATTAAACTTTAATTCAAAAAAATAAATTTTAAACAAATATGTAACATTATGAATTTTACATGAAAAAAGTTAAAATGTGTTGTAAAAGACATGTCTGTACTTTAACAAGACTAAGATATTTTGAAACGGATTATACCTTGCTTCATGGTGCTGAAAACTATAATGACTGGAAGTTTCAGATGAAAATCTTTCTCCAGCGTGATGCATTCGAATGGGTTGCTATAGAAAATGGTTTTACAATTCCTATGAAAGAAGGGAAGCCAAAATCTCTCAAGGATCTTTTTCCTGAAGAAGTGAATGCAATGAACTCCAATGCTAAAGCTATGGACTCACTTCTCAATGACATGGTAGCTACAGAATTAAGAAAAGTATCAGCATGTACTACTGCCAAACAGATCTGGGATACGATCAAAGTCAGCCACGAAGGCACGTCTAAGGTACGTGAAGTAAAATTAAGTATGCTCATGAGTGACTATGAAGGTTTCAGGTTGGAAAGAGATGAAAGCGTGCGAGATGCTCAAGGGAGATTCCTGACATTGATCAACTCTATCTCACTTCTGGAAAGAATCATTCCTTAATCTGAAATCAACAGGAAAATCCTCAGAGCAATGCCAAAGAAGTTTGCTCCAAAGGTTACCATTCTGTAGGATTCAATGCTGCTTTCAACTATGGACACCCTATCACTGTTCAGTGAATTGGAAGAATTCGAAAATCAGCTACGCATATATGATGAAGAAGATGAAGCTCCTCGTAAGAAAACTCTTGCACTTAATACAGATTCAGAGGAGTCTCCTGATGATTTTGATGAAGAGATTGCTCTTCTAACAAAGAAGTTTCATAAATTTCTTGCCAAACGGAATGCCTCGATAAGTTAAAGATCACTAGAAAACTCTGAGATATCGACAAGTTAATTTGACCAGAGAACTCTGAGATATCGACAAGTTAAGAAGCCACTAGAGAACTAAGAGTTATCGATAAGTCAAAGTGAAGATGTGAAAACTAGAGATCTCGACAAGACTAAAATCACTTATAGAGAACTGAAAACCTCTACAAGCCAAACTAAATATAGAGTAATCTCGATAACCAATATACTTATCGAGATGTCAAGTGTTCTATAGACCTAAACTCGAGATCTGGAGGTATAATATCAAAGTACAAAATTGCAGACCAGTTTAATATCCAAGATAAACAATCAACAAATAATCCAACAGCTGGATTGACAAGTCAACAAAAAGTAGCTTGAAGAATGTGCAAGATCAATGGTAAAGATTAACTGACAGAGGAAGATCAACCAGGACCCAAGTTAAAGAATTTTGCAATAAATCAGATAGACACTTATATAAGATTTGTGATACTAACCAACCAGGACCCAAGGTTAAGTGAGTACCTAAGAGATAAAGCAATTTTTGCAGGTCTGCTTGAAGGTCCATGTTCCGCGAAATAAATGGATCATCGACAGTGGTTGTTCTTGTCACATGACAGGTGATAAATCCAAGTTTCTATCTTTAGTTGCCAAGGAAGGTGGCTTAGTTACTCTTGGAGATTCAAACACCGTCAGAATTATTGAAAAAGGCACCATTGGTAATGACAGGTTTGCTATCTCTAACGTTCGTTTAGTTGATGGTTTGAAATATAATCTTATTAATGTAAGTCAACTTACTGATGCTGGCCATAAGGTTAAGTTCGATAAAGATGTATGTTATATTGGTACTAAGACTAACGAGTGGGTGTCTATAGATAAGCGCCTAAACTACATTTCGAAAATTTTCCAATCTCTCGTCTCTCTCTCATCTGCGATGCTTTAGTTGCCAAGAGGAAAGGAAATATTTTCGTGTTAGATTTTGATAAACAGCAGGAGGAAATTTGTCTTGCTACTGTTCAAGATCAGCAGAATCTTTGGCATCAACGTCTAGGTCATGTTCACATGGATCTTCTTCGGAAGATATCTTCTCATGATCTGGTCTGAGGTCTAACAAAGCTGAAGTACAAGAAAACAGATGCTTGTACAGCTTGCCAACTTGGAAAATAGGTGAAAACTTCTTTTATAGCTAAGAATAAAGTATCAACTTCTATTCTTTTACAGCTTCTTCATCTAGATCTTTTTGGTCCAGAAAGGTATGTAAGTTTGGGAGGTAAGAATTATGCTTTTGTTATAGTTGATGATTATTCTCGCTTTATTTGGGTATTATTTTTACGAACTAAGGATGAAGCTTTTGTTGAGTTTAAGAATCTTATTACTAACCTTGAGACTAAGTATTCATTTAAGTTCAAGACTATTCGTAGTGATCATGGAGGTGAATTCAAGAAGGATTTCATAACCTTCTGCAAATCGAGAGGAATTACTCATGAATTCTCAGCACCTCGAACTCCTCAGCAGAACGGAGTAGTAGAACGCAAGAACAGGACTTTACAGGAAACTGCTCGAATTCTACTGCATGAGAGTAAGCTTCCAAGAAAATTTTGGGCTGAAGCGGTACACACTTCCTGTTATATTTTAAATAGAGTACTTATTCGTCCTATTTTGCTTAAAACTCCGTATGAATTTCTTAAGAAAAGGACTCCTAACATTAGTTATTTTCGAGTATTTGGTTCCAAGTGTTTTATTTTAGATACTTAGAAATATCGAGGCAAGTTTGATGCGAAATCTACGGAAGGAATTTAATTGGGATATTCTACAACAAGCAAGGCTTATCGTGTTTATAATTCTGTCAAGAATAAAGTAGAAGAATCCATCAATATTGCTTTTAATGAATCCTCAAGGAATATATCTCAAATTGATGAAGAAACTGCAGATATATCGTCTCGTTCCCAAATAAGATAGTCTCATTCTGAAAAGAATCAGTCTCATTCTGACAAGTCGAACAGTCAAGACTTTCCAGGTCCATCTCAGTCTTCTGAAAATTCTTCAGGATCTACTCAAGCTTCAGATGAATCTTCTGGCTCTCCAAAGACTCCTGATAGTGTTTCAAATGTTAATTCTGTCACTCCTCCGGACAAATCTTCACAAGCGGAAATAAGGCAGTCTCTTTTGAATTAGACAACTCCTATTCATTTCCAGGCAGACGATTCTAATGACGAAGAGATGAGTAATATTCAACTTCTGAAGTTTTCTAGGACTGCGAAGAATCATCCACCTAATAATCTTCTTACTGATTTAGATCAAGGGATTTCTACTCGAAGCAGATTTCACAATCTGTGTGCATTCTGTGCTTTTGTTGCTGAATTCGAACCAAAGAATGCTCAAGAAGTAGTTGTAGATGAACACTGGTCTGTTGCAATGCAGGAGGAATTGAACCAGTTCGAGCGTTGTGATGTTTGGGAACTCGTCCCACCTCCTTAAGATGCCAAGATCATTGGTACTCGTTGGGTTTTCACGAATAAGAAGGATGAAGATGACAACATTATTCGAAATAAAGCTCGTTTGGTTGCTCAGGGATATAACCAACATAAAGGAATCGATTACGACAAGAGATATGCTCCAGTAGCTCATTTAGAAGCTATTCGAATCTTAATGGCTTTTGCAGCTTACAAGAAATTCAAGCTTTATCAGATGGACGTCAAGAGCGCTTTTCTAAATGGCTATCTCAAGGAAGAAGTCTACGTGAAGCAGCCTCCGGGTTTTATTCATGAGAAGTACCCTAACTATGTTTATAAGCTTAAAAAATCTGTCTATGGATTGAGACAGTCTCCTCGTTATTGGTACGAGCGTCTCAGTCAGTTTCTCGTGAACAATGGTTTCATTCGCGGTACACTCGATCCAACTCTCTTTATTTTCCATAAACGTGATAACTTTCTTTTAGTTTAAGTTTATGTTGATGATATAGTATTTGGATCTTCTAACGAATCTCTGTGTAAGTGGTTTTCTGATTGCATGCATAAGAATTCGATATGAGTTTGATGGGTGAATTGCAGTACTTCCTAGGTTTGCAAATTAATCAGTCTAATGCAGGAATATTTATTCACCAAGGCAAGTACATTAAGGATTTACTTAAAAGATTTGTACTTGATCATGTCACACCTAAATCAACTCCGATGAGTACTTCAGTTAATCTTTCAAAAGATGAACAAGGTACACCTGTAGATGTCACTAAATTTCGAGGTATGATTGGTTTATTATTATATATAACTACCTCTCGAGCTGACATTATGTATAGTGTATGCTTGTGTGCTCGTTTTCAATCTCAACCTAAAGAATCTCATTTGAATGCCGTTAAACATATTTTTAAATATTTAAAAGGTACGAGTGACTTGGGATTATTTTATCCAAGCTCCTCTTCCTTTGACTTAATCGGTTTTTCAGATGCTGACTATGCAGGGTCACAGGTTGATAGAAAAAGCACAAGTGGTGCTTGTGAATTTTTAGGAGATTGTTTAGTTGCATTGCATAGTAAAAAGCAAACTTCAGTAGCTCTTTCTACAGCTGAAGGAGAGTACATTGCAGCTGGAAGTTGCTGTGCTCAAATTTTGTGGATGCAACAAACATTACAGGATTTTGGTATTTCTTACTCAAATATTCCTATTTATTGTGATAATACCTCTGCAATTAATATCTCTAAAAATCCTGTCATGCATTCTCGTACTAAGCATATTGATATTCGTCACCATTTTCTACGAGATAATGTTTCTAAAGGTAATATAGAGCTTATTTATATATCTACTGGGAAACAGCGTGCAGATATCTCCACTGAGCCCTTAGCTGTAGATAGATTTTGTATAATGCGTCCTGAATTAGGTATGTGTTCTCTCTAATTTATTACGTTATTTTGTGTAATTTTATGTAATTAATATTTATTTTTAATGATTAATTATTAACTGTTTTATGTGCTTATTTGTTTGTTACGTTTGTTTATCTGTTTGTATAATTATTAGTATTTTTTTTACTTTTTAGTCCGTGTGTTGTTGCATGTTTATTGCCAATAGATTTAGGATATCTTTTGATTAGATTTAACACTTCCTCATTTTTCGTGCATGTATTGTTCTTTCAATACATCACTTCTGTCTTGCACCTGTTCACTTCCTCTTCCATATCTAACTCTTCAGTTCCTACTTCTTTTTAAACCCTCTTTCTTAATCTTTTCGTTTTCTTCATTCTACTCTTTCACTCTCTTTCAAAATCCTCTCCTTTTCTCTCTTAACCCTAAAACTTCTCTCCAATGGCCCATTGTTCGAGATCCACCACTAATCAAACCCCGACCGCTGGTCCGTCTGGTTCGAAGCTTCGTCGTGTTGCTACTGTTGTTTCCGAAGCGTCAAGTGAAGCATCTCCTGATTCGTTCGACAGACATGCAAAAGAAAGCGGCTCCAAAATCTTAACAAAGCTTATTCTTAAAGAGCGGATTTGTGATATTGAGTTGTTAACCCGAGTTGGCGTGTATGATTTGTTCAAGTTCCAAGGGTGTGAATCGCTATTGTCACCGAAAGAAGTTATATACCCAGAGCTTGTCCGTGAGTTCTATGCAAATTTTCAATTGCTTTCAGAAGGCATTGTGTTTTTCAATGTTCGAGGAACTCCTGTCATTCTCAAGGCTGATGCTCTTGGCAGAATTGGAGGCTTGTCAGATCAAGGGGTGTGTACTTTCACAACATACCAGGCACTTGTTGATGTTCCGGGGATTCATTATGAGGAACAACTCAAAGCTATTGTTGGCGAGAACTTTGTTGATGTTTCCATCAAACCATCGGTATCAGATTTAACTCCACTATCTCTTTTGGTTTTTAAACTGTTTCATACAAATTTGTTGCCTCGTAAAAGTGGTCGAGATCGAATCACTTTTCAAGATTCGATTTTAATTTCTATGTTTGTCAAAAAGGTTCCTTGTGATGCGTCTTCCCTGATTATCAAAAATATGCACCATTGCTCGACTCATGAGTCGATGCACTTGCCTTATCCTGCACTATTTTCTCAAGTGTTTCGGTATTTTTGTGTCTCTGTTTCTTCTGTTCAATCTGAGAAAATTAGTACGTTGTTTGATTTGTCTATTTTAACAGCAAATAATTTATTTGTTTCGGAGTCAAATAAATTGTTTTTTGATGAAACACATAGGCACGTTGGTGGACTTCCAAAATCCCCAAACTATACCTCAGACCCCTTTGATCAGCCTACAAATACTCTGCTTAATTCTTTGTTGATTAAATTAAATGAAAATTCTGCCGCTTTGGCTAATCTTATTCAACACTTTGCGTCTGTTGAGACTTTGGGTTCGCTAACCTCACAGGTTAGTATGATGCATGCTTCGTTTGAGTTATTTCGTAAGTTTGTTTATTCTTCCTTGGATTCAATCAATGCAAAGATATCTGTTTTGCATGCTTCTGATGTCAAGTTGGCCAAAACAATAGACTTTGAGTTTGGGACTCTACAAGAAGAGATGATTTCCTCGACCAAGGGCTGGGAAAAAGAATTTGTAAAGTTTTTTTTCAAGCTTAGGTCCGAGACGAAGTTTGTGTCACAGCAGCTGTACGCTATACAGGACAAGAGTAAGATGTACTGGCATAAGAAATGAGACAGGATTGGCGATTGTACTTTAGAAGAAATCACTGCTCCTCTGCCACTTCCTGCCATCCCTCCACCTTCGGTTTTCGGCATGACCAGAGAAGAATACAAAGAAAAGATCTTTGTCTGCCTTCGTGAACGGGACGGAAAAGCACCAACTCAAGATGCTTTTGATAAGCTTTTCTCAGAATATGGTTGTGCTCCTGTCTTTCCATCTGCCAAGGATAAAGCTTCGGGCTCGGGCAAAGAAAAAGGGAAGACTCCAGTCAATATTGATGATGATTCAGACTAAGCCTTTTATGATGATGAAGCGGGAGAAATTCTGGATGCATGTTTCTGTGGTTTTGTTTAAAGTTTCAAGACTTTGGTTCTTCTATGTGGTTTCTTGTTTTTAAGACTATGATGCTTGTTTGAGATTGTTTGATGATTGATGAATGATTTTAATTGTTTTAAAAGACAACTGGACACCCTGGTTGAATGGGTGGGTTGTTCTTTGGGTTTCTTAGTTTTATATATAATTGAGATTGTCTCATTTGTGTGTTTTATATCTTATATGCATATTGTCTCATTCATCCTTAACATTTTTTACTGTTTCATTCACATTGTTGCATTCATATTATAATTGTTATTTTCTGTTGTTGCTAATTTTCTACCTCCAGGAGCTTTAAGTGTTTTTTGTTAGGGGGAACAATTTGTCATCATCATAAAAGGGGGAGAATGTTAATTGTTGGGGTTTATGATGATAAGATCTTTCAACAACAGAATGCAGATAAACAGAATGGAATAATGCAACAAGACTGATTCAACATTGCTTATCAGATTACAGCAGCTCTTTCAAGAGTTTATCCCGCAGGTTTAGTATTACGTTGTTAGGGTTTGTGTAAATCTTGTTTATCTGGATAAACCTTATCTCAAACAAACCCATCCTATCTTATAAACTAAGTTTGAATCTTTCAAGACTTATCTTTTACTTAGTTTATCTTTTTCAAATAACTAACAGATTAGTTTCTCAAGTTTCATTCAAATATTTTCAAACAAACTTGCTTTCAAATCTTATCTATCTTATCCTTTGTTTGAAAATAAATCTGTTAGAACTTTGCCTATAAATACAACTCATTATGCTAGGTAGGTGTGTGCTAGGGAAAGGTTTCTTTCAAGTGGGCCAAGTTTGTAATCAAGGAAAGTTTGTAAGTACTTTGTTTTAAGTGGATATAATACATTCTCTATGCTAGTTGGCATGAGGACTTGGATGTAGGCCATAGACTAGGTGTAGGGGCCGAACCAAGTGAAAACTTCCGGTGTTTTTACTTTTCAGTTTTCAGCATTCAGCATTTCTTATTTCAGCATTTCAATTTCTGCAGTTAATTGAGACTGTCCCATTCATTGTCTCATTTGTAAAGGGACTGTCCCATTTGCATAAGTGACTGTCCCACTTGTCTTGACAGTTAGATTATTATATTATTTATTAAGCACTCGAATTTCAGTTTTAATAATAATCACTTGTTAATAACTAATTTTAGAGGAAGATTATAGAAACTAGTAACTTTTAATAATAACCACATGTTATGAACTAATTGAACTTTTTTTTTTGTTCTTTTTCTTAAGGAACTCATTTCCTTATTTTTTATCTTTTTATTATTTTTTAAATTTCGAAAAATTATTCTTTTATACGGATGAAAAACACATATTTAAAATATATGTTATGTTTTTAAAATGATTTACAAATTTTCTACTTTTTCCATAACAATACCTTTTTACATAGCAATAGTAATTTATTAAGAAGATGATTTTTAATAGAATACTAAATCAAAATATAATTATTTAATAGAACATTATTTTTTACACAATATTATTTTCTCATAAAATACATGCATATAATTCTTAGCTGAATATAATTTCTTTACAGGACACAATATTATTGAGAAATGAAAAAAAAATTGTTTGACGGCATAACATATAAAATGGTATATTAGAGTTTATTTGGATGGACATCTGTAGTTTTATGTAGTTACTAGGTTACCAACATATATATATATATATATATATATATATATATATATATATCATGTGATTACATGATACATGCCAATAATATATGTGCTATTTATCATTGATGCTATGGACATTAACCACAATTCATTGTTATATTAGATCATTACTTAAAAACTATTAGTAATGTTCATGAATTAAATTCGAAAAATAGAAACCACCAAACAGTCAAATGTATTACCTATACTTTTGTGGGTTTGAGAATTGTAATATTTTTCATAATTGTTTAGTGAAAGTATCAACAAAAATCTAATTACTAATATAATCGAGGTACCACTCAAAATATGGATTTTATGATACAATTTTGTAAGAGATGAAACATTTGTAGGGTCACTTAAAGAGCGTAAGTTTTCTGAACTTCTTGGAGAACCTGAGCTGCTTTTGGGAAGTACATCTCCTGCCTCTGTAATAGTGATAGTAGAGTTGAGAGTAACACAAACAACCAAATTAGAAAAAGCCACATCATGAGTTCCAAGGAATTATTAGGATAATGTTGATATTGATGTCGATGTGAAGGTATTTGCTCAACACTGTAAGGCGGGTTAATGTTACCAGCGCCACCACTCATATTTAAAGCACTACCACCAATACCACCACTATCAAGGTTTTCACCATTAGCGATGCTAATATGCCAATAGAACTGGTACCAAGACAATAACTAAAACCACTACCTCCAAATATTACCGAACATACAACTAGTGCTACCACTAAAGCTACCAGCCATGCGATCACCAATGTTTCCACTTAAGCTACCAGTAATGCTACCACCGTTGCCACTATTAAGACTAACCAATATACCACTAATGCTATCACTATGGCAACTAGCCATGCCACCACTAAAGCTACCAGCAATGTTACCACCAATGCCACCACCAATGCAACTACTAAGACTAACCAATATACCATCAATTGTACCACCTGTAATACCATCATTAAAGTGGGCATGAATGGAACTGCTTAAACTAGCACAAACTTCAACACCAACACCAACAATACCACCACTAATTCTCCTACTAAAATTACTGCTTCGAATGCCACCAATTGCACTAATAAGAGCACCACGACCAATGTCACCATCAATGCCACCAAATCCACTACCAATATTATCGTCTCTAGTACCACCAATGTAACCACTAAAGATGCTAGTCATGCTACCACCAATGCCACTACTAAGACTACCCAATATACCACCAATGCTACCACCGCCGATGCCATTATTAAAGTTACCACCAATGACACTGCTTAAGTTAGCACGAACTTCACCACCAACAATGCCACCACCAATTCCCCTACTAAGATTATGGCTACTAGTGCCACCAATTAGACTAGTAAAATTACCGCCACCAATGCCATCGCCAACAATATTACTACTTGATTCAAGAAAAACCATAACTATATATAGGAGAAACAAAAATACCTTTGGTGCAGTAAGGACACGACCAACAAATTTGGTAAGCTGTTTCTCCATAGATATGCCGCAAGCATATAAGAGAGGATCTTCATCATACCGATACTTTTTCATAGACTGAAAATGGAAGTGCATTGATCAATTATAAAAATTATACTTCAAAAAAAATGAACTAAAGAGCTACAATGAGAAATAATAACCAAAACTTGAAAATTTAAATATTCAGAGAAATTTTACATCAGTAAGAACTTCTTTCCTCTCCAGAGGTCCCTGCCTGGACTTTTCCACTAAAGAGGCTATTTGCACAGAAGATAGTGATTTTTTATATCGCTGAAGGGAGACCAGGCTACAAAACTAAAAATTACAACAGGCAAAAAATCAATAGCTTCAAGTAAAAACAAAATTAGAAGATAAAGAGACTAGAATATGCAAAAATATCTCAATCATGTTTACTCACCTCCAATGGGAGATAAATAGGTTTGCTGGGTTTACCAACATCAAGGTACGGAAAGTACGCAGAAGTTCTAAGTTCCAAATTCAGATGTCTTCTAAAATATTCATAAACTATAATCTCCTTAGCTTCACTTCACCATGGCTACCGATATCTCGAGGTTTTTCTTTTAATGTGAAACTTCAAACAGAAAGAAATAAAGTGAGAATTAATTCACAGACAGGCCTCTTCATTTTGAACATTAGAAAAGCATGAATTAAAAAAATTAAACAACTTACTATAGCTCATTGCAAGGCTTCTCACTCAACCCTTTTATCTTAAATTCTCGGTTGCTATGCGTGGCCTTGACTCTCATGTTTCTCAGCATTTTCTTGGCCTGTTACATTTAAAAGCACAATTTAATAGACACAAAAAAGAAGCACAATGCAGGTTTTTCACGTATCATTTCATGAATTACCTTAATCCAGTCTATTTTATGAGCATCCTGTATACCCTAATTGGCTCTCACGAAATCAATTACAGGTCCAGGAGTAAGGATCATGGTCGTTGACACGTCTGAAAAAATGAATGAGTAAGTGCATGAAGTGAAATAAGTGTTTTAGAGATATAATCTTGAAAACGAGGTTAGGTAGAAAAAAATATAGCATCCTTACCTAAATTGAGTGACAATCCTCCCTGAGTAGAACGAAAACTAGAATGGAGACCACGACAAGCAGAAACCCCTCCTCCAATACTAGTAAGCATCCTAGAGTCGTCATGGAAAAATGACTGCCTCACCAAAAGGCAATCCCTGCATATTCCACATTCATAACAGTAAGCAATGCA
The DNA here is from genome assembly GCF_009905375.1 of Apium graveolens. NCBI lineage: Eukaryota > Viridiplantae > Streptophyta > Magnoliopsida > Apiales > Apiaceae > Apium > Apium graveolens. The sequence continues at coordinate 43,459 of NW_027417228.1, read as the reverse complement.
TCATTTCAAAGTGCAAGTTTGTTAATTAGTTCTGATCATCTGGATACCTTTTAGCTGCTTGCTGTCTCAAGACAATGTCAAGCACCCTCAGTGCATCTTAAACTTTTTCAGTGTCATCTCCATTCAAATATAAGCTTATGGCTGAAAATGGTTAGCCCGGTTAGCCACCCTATCTATTTATGTATTGAAATATAAGTTTTTACAACACTATAATTTGTCCCAAATAGAGCCTACATCTTTATCAAGTAAGAAATCTCATTTTCAACCATGTGTCATGTAATATAAAGTTAAATAGTGATGGGGCTTCACTTGTACTATCTATATTTATATTTATGCTATATATTTGCATAGTAAAAGTTAAAAAGAACAAAGAAAGCTTACACAAGTAGATTGATGAAGAGGAGAAAAAGAAGGGACTTGGAACACTTTCTTTATTGTTTGTGGAACTTGTTGCAAATAGCAAGAAAAATATAATTCCTCTGCATATGTCTCTAAAAAATTTTCACACAGAAACATAAAATAAATTTAATAGTGTAATCAAATAAATATGAAGATAAAATATAAATAATATTTGGGCTTCTTATCTATAAATTTTCATTTTTTAAGTATATCATGTATTTGATTATTTATGAGGAACAAAAAAGTTACTACAAATGTAACTAAATTATTTTTCTTAAATTTGACATATAATCTTGAAAGGGATAATTCTTGATATGAAGATCATTTAAAAACAAACACAAATGGTATTTCATGTCAATCCACATCCATATATACAAGAAAAATGGGATACTTATTGTAGTGTTATAATTTTTAACAAAAGTTTATGCAAAAAACTCATAAAAAAGGGAAATGAAGAAATAGGAAAATATAAATTATTACCTTACCCTTGTTAAACAACATCAATTCATGATAATCTCCAAATCTTGTCCACTTAATCCTGCACCAATTCATTTGAAGATGTGTTTACCCTTACATGACCAAAACACTCTTTCACACAAAATATAAATAATATGAAAACACTATTTCATAGCCATGTACAAGTTTATTTTGTTTTTAAGTCGGCCTCTTGTGGTTATATTAGGGTTTTACCTACATTTTTTATTTTCTCTATTTTGGAGGCCCAATTGTATATAATAGTTTAAATTTTTGATTCAACATAGTGTGCTCCATTTATTATATAAATTAATTGGATGTGGATGTACAAGTCTAAATAAGTATTACCCTAATTTATTTTGTATGGTAAATAAAATGACATTGTAAAAATTAAGTCGTAAGTATTGTATAAAAAACATAACTTAAAAATGACATTTTATCAAAAATTTTAAATTTGATTATATATAAATCACATACTGACCTCAATTAATAATAATATATGTGCAACTTCAACCCTTACTAACAATGATAATATTACTATTACAATAGATTTAAGTCTAAAAAACATGTCGGTATAATGTAGAAATTAATTGTCATGTACAAATTAATGTTTACATAACAATATTTAATCAAATTGAATTTTTACAGGTATAAGATACGATACAAATTGTTTTGACAAACAATTTATACGTATTTGAAAAATGATAAGATTTTTAAAAATATTTACTAATTTCTTTGTTTATTTAAACATAAGAATTAAAGTGAATGATAATATGGTTGTTGATTTTTATTTAATTATTAGTCAATTTGATTTGAAAATGTAAAAATGACACTGAATTGTGGGTAAAACTACATATACCATATTTCATCCACTGTTGATTGGGAAAAATCTAGATTGGGAAGACATTCCATGAGAAATACAACTCATAGTGTCTAGCATATAAGTTGTTTGACTTGACCATATGTACTTTGACGTAATTATAATCAAAACTTTTATTATTTTAATTGTAATAAAAATTTATTATTGTAAACCATGCTTATATTTATAAACATGCTTTTTAACTCAAAATTTTCAATAAAAAAGTTTTCTAATAAATTTTGGGTCTTTCCACAAGGTGAGTAGGAAATGGAAACCGGCAACGTGAACCGACTTTGTATTTTCTTGCTACTAGTGACAAGCACAAAAGGCGTACTAGTACAAAAAGATATTACTTTGTCAAATATGTATCAAAATACAATTCCATTATTATTTTAAGATGAATAAAGACGATATGTTCACAAATTACTTTTCAAATTTTTTTTTTGAATAAAATTATAAATATTAAACTTTAATTCAAAAAAATAAATATTTTAAACAGATATGTAACATTATGAATTTTACATGAAAAAAGTTAAAATGTGTTGTAAAAAATATGCCTGTACTTTAACAAGAGTAAGACATTTTGTCAACCCTAAGTAAGTTTTATTATTATCTTAATTTATATTTTGTACTTCAACACTTAAAGTCTGTAAAAATGCAAAGGAGTAGACTTGAGTCTTTTTCCTAAAATAGTATCAAGCAAGAATTTTGAAGAAGCTTGGAGTTGAATAAATCTTTTTGGAGAAAAATACTCTAAGTTAAGATCTCTACAAGTCACAGATTTAATGTTATAGAGAAGTCATTCGAGATCTCCAGAATGACTTATCGAGAAGTCAGGAAAGCTACTAGAGAACTCAGGAAAGCTACTAGAGAACTCAGAAAGATATCGACAAGCCAAATTGAAGACATGAAGATTGGAGATATCGACAAGTCATTTCTTCACTAGAGAACTCAGAGTTATCGACAAGTCTACATTCATTAGAGAACTCTGAGTTATCGATAAGTCAAGTTCCACTAGAGAACTCAGAGATATCGATAAGTCAAAATTCACTAGAGAACTTAGAGATATCGACAAGTTAAGGATCACTAGAAAACTCTGAGATATCGACAAGTTAATTTGACCATAGAACTCTGAGATATCGACAAGTCAAGAAGCCACTAGGGAACTAAGAGTTATCGATAAGTCAAAGTGAATATGTGAAGAATAGAGATCTCGACAAGACTAAAATCACTTGTTGAGAACTGAAGACCTCTACAAGCCAAACTAAATATAGAGTACTAGAGATCTCGATAAGCCAATATACTTATCGAGATGTCAAGTGTTCTATAGACCTAAACTCGAGATCTCGAGGTACAATCTCAAAGTACAAAATTGCATATCAGTTTAATATCCAAGATAAACAATCAACAAATAATCCAACAGCTGGATTGACAAGTCTATAAAAAGCAGCTTGAAGAATGTGCAAGATCAATGGTAAAGATTAACTGACAGAGGAAGATCAAAGTAAACACAGGATGCTAAAGATATGCTAAGCCAGAAATGGAAGATCTACTTTTCTATAAATAGAAATGACAAGTGACAGTTTAGAAAAGCTAATAGCATATCTCATTATCCAATTTGTAAACAAGCAGTTAACTAAGTTATAAAGTTAACACTGGTCCTTTAGTCAGTTGTAACAATTTGGATCAAATTTCTTGTAACACTCTCAAGAAGAACCTAAGCTCTTTATCAACAAAGAGCCTAGAAATTTTGTAGAAAAACAGTCTTAATTTTAATATAAAATTAAGTGAGTTTTGAAGATCTGTGTTCTTTATTTTCTGCAAGCTTAAATTCTGCATGAACACATTTCACTACAAGAATTAATTTACTCTGTTCAACCAAAAATATTCAAGAAAAGCCTAAAAACAGTAAAACACATTCACCCCCCTGTGTGTTATTCATTTCCTAACAAAATGACATGGGTTATGGGCGGGAGTATATTCTACTAAGTTTGGCCTAAGGTTTTAAGTAATTCATCATTTCTATGGAGTTTGGTAACAAATGACTATTATGGGCCCACTAAGCATTTTTTTTAACTAACAAATGGTAGAAAATGACTAGTTAAATTTCATACCAACTTTATAGTTTTTTGTTATAATTTGAATCTACCGGTTATATTAGAGTTGGTCAATTTTCTTTTTTTTTTAAAAAAAATATTATAATAATTATACAAAGTAATCATTTATGCAAAAAATTATAAGTTTGTAACTTCATTTGTGACGATTTTATAATGAGAATATGTTTTCAACAAATAATTAATCCTTACAAAAATATATTAAAATTATTTAATTATCATTTATATCACTTATATTTTGTACTCACCATTTTTTACAAGTAGGGAGAGATTGGATCTCCATGTCGAAGTCACTGTTGCGAATGCACATCACCGAAAATTCCACTACTGTGTACAAAACTATATGAGACTTTTTGAACACATGTCATAATCCTAGAAATCCACGCCGAGTGGAAACCAAATTTATGCAGCATTTGTTTATTAAAACTTCATTCTAACCTATCTTATTCCTCAAAAATATCAATTTTTAACCCAACCAGGACATGTTTCCCATATGACTTCAAATGCAATCATTGCATTATCAGTTAATAGCCTCCCTTCATTAAAAGTACTCTGTTTGTTAGACACTATCAAATTTAAACATAGTTTCAACTTATTCTCCAGAACCTTAGACAATATACGCATCAGAACATTATTAAGAGATATAGGTCGAAGATCTTTCATATTTTTCATTAGTTTAACAATGGAAATAAGATGTACAAGCGTAAGATTTAGTTCCCTTGGCCATATTCTCATGTTCTGTATCAAAGAAAGTCAGACAAAATTGAACAACATATCTTCTAATAATATTCCAATAAGTTTGAAAAATTCTGGGTCCAACCCATGTGGACCTGGTGACTTATCTGGATGCATGGAAAAGTCTAAAACTGTTAGGATATCTACCTCTAATATATTTCTTGTCATCTACAAACCCCTGTTCTATTTTAATGCAGTGTTCTGTAAATATATATACTTTTTTCATTAATTGTCATCTATGTTAAGTGGAAATTAAGTCCACTTAGAATGCTCTATAAAGACTTGAATTAATGTTTTGTACTCAAATTATTTATGTTTTTGATATATTTTGTAGTGTTTCTATATTTCAGGCATATTAGAGGGATCAAGGTTATTTAGCATTGCTTTGATGCTAAAATGGTGTTAGGAAGGTGTTGTGAAGAGTGCTCCTGTAAAGGCCATCAAGAACTAGCAAATAAAGAAAGCAATTTTAGTTTTTCCAGAAGGACGGTGCGCCCTCGCTGCGGTAGCGTGCGGCCACGCCAGAGAAGCAGAAAGACAGCACCCCCGTGCTGGTGAAGCGCGCGGCCGCGCCAAGTCGGGATTTCAGATTCCTGTTTGAATTAGAAGACTGTTTTTTGGACTTCTGGATTAATTGGGCTGGTATATAATGATAACTTAACAATATTTTCAATAACAGAGCTTAAGGAGAAGACATCAAGAAGACCTATAGCACAATTCAACCAAGGCGAAGAAGGTGATCTAGTTTATTCTTGTGATTCTTTGTTCTAAGTTGTAATCTTGGATGCTCGTTTCTTGTTTTGTTGAACCTAATACTCTTGATTACGTACTTTGTTTATTATTCATATTTATAAAGACTTAGTTTATTATACTATGCTTTCATCGGAACTCATGGTGATGATGAGTTCGCTTTTGGGCTAATCGTTATCGTGGGGTTCTAGCGGATTTACTTATGGATTTCTTTAGTTAATTTTTACGATATCTTACTGTGTGGTGATTGTATGATATCCTAGTATTGGTTGTGCTTATTCGTCTTAAGAGCATCGCAAACTTCTAAGATAGCGTGTTAATCTCTAATGAAGTGATAGTAAATTTAGAGGTTTAGAACTTGCCATGCTAGCATAGGTTCATGTATTTATTATGCATGATTTGTAGGTAATTTTAACAATCGTACTTGACCTATGTAAACTTGTGCATTAAACCGTCATGTTGTCAAATTCTATAGACATATAGGGTCTCAATATAATTGGTGTCTATTCAGCTTTTATCTCTTTTGTGGATGTCTGGTAGTAGGGTATCCGTACAACGAAAGTTGGCGTTTACCAGTTTCGTGTTATTTGATTATTATCATCACCATTGTATGCTAAGGTTAAGAAGAAGAAGGCTATTGAATAAAGTATTTAATGAAGTTAGAATCCCATCTTTGTGTTATATAAGTTAATCAACCTTAATTCTCTTAGTTAATATTAGTTAGTATAATCTCGTAGTTATAAACACTCTCAATTTGTTATCATCTTAACATTGAATAATAAACATACCATCGTTGCATAAGTACATTGATTGAAATTAACCTAAAGTAGTCTCTACGGGAATGAACTAGTAATTAATTCTATATTACTTGCGATCGCGTATACTTGCGTGAATATTAGCACGTGTTTTCGTCCTAACAATGTGCCAAATATTTTTTAATACTTTAGAGAACTTTTAACCATTGTGTACTTTTTTACATGTTTAGTATTTTTACATGTTATGTAATTTGTTTGTCTTATGTATTTTATAATTCTTTCTATCTCTAATTTTTAATGCTTTAAATTTTATGTTCTATATTTTTATAAATTGTATAATGCTCTGTATTTCTAATAATGTAAATTTATTTAAATATATGATTTAATTTTGTTTAACGTTATATTCAGGTCATATATATTATGTTGTGTTCTCTAGTTGTGTGTGTTTTGTGTAACTTATTTATATTTTGTAATCAAATTAAAAAATTTATGTGTATGTTTAATATTACATACCACTAATGTGTAAGGTAAATTTCTTGGAGTTTGAATTTTTAATACTTTTTAGTACTTTAAAAAACTTTTAACCATTCTATATTTTTTCATCTTTCCTATATTTTTTATATGTGCTTTAATTCTTAGAATTATGTACTTTCTTAATTATTTCTATTTATTATATGCTTTATTTCTCATGTTCTATATTTTATATATTATATATTATGTAATGTATTTGAAATAAAGTAAAATATAAATAAATATATGATTCAAGTTTATAAGCATTTGGTTTAGCCTTTATATATTATTTTGTGTTATAGTTGTTTTTCGTGTAAAATATTTATATATGTGTTCAATATAATTTTAATATGACTATTAAAGTTTAATGTGCTAGGTAATATTTTTTGGAGCTTGTATTTAATTTTTAACTTTTTTGAGTTACATTGGTCCTTTTTTTAATTTTAGGCAGAAGTTCCAAACTAAATTAATGGAGAATAAATAATTTACACAAGTATATTTTATTTTGTTGAATGATATTATCTTGTTAAACTAATAATTGTATCCTATGTAAAAAATTGATCATTTAACTAAAAAACAAAGAAAGGTAGAGTTATAATAGAGACTCCAGACAATATAGCAGTTTAACAAAGTGTATAAAAGGTAATCATGTATATATAAAATTTTAAGTCTAAGGAATGCACAATAAGAACAAAACATTATATAAAGAATAAACCTTCATGATTGTGGACGAGTTACTAGGTTACCATTAAATTAACAATTGGGTTATGGTTCATATATATCATATAACCTATTATCTTTTAATAATAAGGGCTTGTTAATAACTAATTTTAGAGAAAGGTTCATAGAAACTAGTAACTTTTAATAATAACGACATGTTATGAAGTAATTGTACTTTTTTTGTCCTTTTTCTTAAGAAACACATTTCTCTAATTTTTATCTATTTTTTTGTTTTTTAAATTCCGAAAAATTATTCTTTTATACGGATGACGAACACAAATTTAAAATATATTTTATGCTTTTAAAATGATTTACAACTTTTACACTTTTTTCCATAACAATACCTTTTTACATAACAAAAGTATTTTATTCAGAACATGATTTTCAATAGAATACTAAGTCAAAACATAATTATTCAATAGAACATTATTTTTTACACAATATTATATTCTCACAAAATACATTCATACAATTCTTAGTTTAATATAATTTTTTTAAAGAAGACAATATTATTGAGAAATGAAAAAAAATGAAAAAAAAATGATTGACTGCATAACAAATAAAAAGGTATATTACAGTTTATTTGGATGGACATCTGGAGTAGTTTTATGTAGTTATCAGTGGTTAGTGTATTGAGGTAACTAAGTAACTATTTATAATAGGTGCACGTATATAACACACGTTCATCACCTCATAACAACTTTACTTTTAGTGTTTTATAATTTTTATTTTGAGTGTTCTTTAATATATCCACTTTTAGTGTTTTACAGTTTTTATTTTGAGTGTTCTTTAATATGTCCACTTTTAGTGTTTTACAGTTTTTATTTTGAGTGTTCTTTAATATGTCTAGTAATTTTCAGGTGCCCTATAATTAATTTTATGTTCTTTAAGTTTTTGTGTACCTTATATTTCCTTACTTTATAATTGTGTTCTCTATTTTTTGTTTGTCATGTATTTTATATTTTTAACTAATGTTATTTAATTTTTATGTGTTCTACATTTATTAAGGTAGCTATCGGAATTGAACATCTATTTTGTATAATAGGATGAATTATATTTTGCACATAATCAATTTTTCTAAGCTAAAATTTCTAAATAATTTTTAGGTATACTGTGTACTATGTTGTGTACTGTATATATTTTTAGTATTCTTAATTTTGTATTCTATATGAAATTTTTGTTTTTTCATTAATTTTATTTTCATGTCCTGTATTTTTTCTACAATTCTGTTTTATTTGTTTTCTGTTCTTTAGAGTTTTTCTAATTTTCCATTCTATTTTCTTGAAAACATGAAATATAAAATAAGTGACCAAGAAATTCACGACAAAACTAAAAATTTACTAAACACAACACCTAGTCTCAAATGGCTAGATTAGTATTTAGCATTAAGTCACATATAACATATTTTGATAAATATTTAATTTTAATGTGTTTCACAAAATTAAATCATTTACAAAGGAGTTTAAAATGTCATATTTTAATAAATTAAAATTCGTATAATATAGATATGGTATATATTTTCTTTTCTCAAACATTTGTAGGAAGTTTTTTGAACTTCTTGGAGAACCTGAGCTGCTTTTGGGAAGTACATCTCCTGCCTCTGTAAAAGTGATAGTAGAGTTGAGAGTAACACAAGCAACCAAATTAGAAAAAGCCACATCAGAAGTTTTAAGGAATTATTAGGATAATGTTGATATTGATGTCCATGTGAAGGTAGTTGCTCAACACTGTAAGGCGGGTTAATGCTACCAGCCCACCACTCATATTTAAAGCACTACCACCAATACCACCACTATCAAGGTTTTCACCATTAGCAACTGGCACCAAGAAAATAACTAAAATCACTACCTCCAAATATTACCCAACATACAACTAGTGCTACCACTAAAGCTACCAGCCATGCGATCACCAATGTTTCCACTTAAGCTACCAGTAATGCTACCACCGTTGCCACTATTAAGACTAACCAATATACTACTAATGTTATCACTATGGCAACTAGCCATGCCACCAGTAAAGCTACCAGCAATGTTACCACCAATGCCACCACCAATGCAACTACTAAGACTAACCAATATATCATCAATTGTACCACCTATAATACCATCATTAAAGTGGCCATGAATGGAACTGCTTAAACTAGCAAGAACTTCAACACCAACACAAACAATACCACCACTAATTCTCCTACTAAAATTATTGCTTCCAATGCCACCAATTGCACTAATAAGAGCACCACGACCAATGTCACCATCAATGCCACCACATCCACTACTAATATTATCGTCTCTAGTACCACCAATGTAACCACTAAAGATGCCAGTCATGCTACCACCAATGCCACTACTAAGACTACCCAATATATCACCAATGCTACCACCGCTGATGCCATTATTAAAGTTACCACCAATGACACTGCTTAAGTTAGCACGAACTTCACACCAACAATGCCACCATCAATTCCACTACTAAGATTACGGCTACTAGTGCCACAAATTGGACTAGTAAAATTACTGCCACCAATGCCACCGCCAACAATATTACTACTTGATTCAAGAAAAACCATAACTATATACAGGAGAAACAAAAATACCTTTGGTGCTGTAAGGACACGACCAACAAATTTGGTAAGATGTTTCTCCATAGATATGCCGCAAGCATATAAGAGAGGATCTTCATTATACCGATACTTTTTCATAGACTGAAAATGGAAGTGCATTGATCAATTATAAAAATTATATTTTAAAAAAAATGAACTAAAGGGCTACAATGAGAAATAATAACCAAAACTTGAAAATTTCAATATTCGGAGAAATTTTACATCAGTAAGAACTTCTTTCCTCTCCAGAGGTCCCTGCCTGGACTTTTCCACTAAAGAGGCTATTTGCACAGAAGATAGTGATTTTGTATATCGCTGAAGGGAGACCAGGCTACAGAACTAAAAATTACAACATGCAAAAAATCAATCGCTTCATGTAAAAACAAAATTAGAAGATAAAGAAACTAGAATATGCAAAAATATCTCAATCATGTTTACTGACCTCCAATGGGAGATAAATAGGTTTGCTCGGTTTACCAACATCAAGGCACGAAAAGTACGCAGAAGTTCTAAGTTCCAAATTCAGATGTCTTCTAAAGTATTCATAAAATGTAATCTCCTTAGGCTTCACTTCACCACGGCTACCGATATCTCCAGCTTTTTCTTTCAATGTGAAACTTCAAACAGAAAGAAACAAAGTGAGAATCAATTTACAGACATGCCTCTTCATTTTGAACATTAGAAAAGGATGAATTAACAAAATTAAACAACTTACTATAGCTCATTGCAAGGCTTCTCACTCAACCCTTTTATCTTAAATTCTCGGTTGCTATGTGTGGCCTTGACTCTCATGTTTCGCAGCATTTTCTTGGCCTGTTGCATTTATAAAAGCACAATTTAATAGACACAAAAAAGAAGCATAATACAGGTTTTTCAGGTGTCATTTCATGAATTACCTTAATCCAGTCTATTCTACGAGCATCCTGTATACCTTGATTGGCATGGTCGTTGACAGGTCTGAAAAAATGAATGAGTAAGTGGGCATCAAGTGAAATAAGGGAGTCAAGTGAAATAAGTGTTTTAGAGATGTAATCTTGAAAACGGGGTTAGGCAGAAAAATATAACATTCTTACCTAAATTGAGTAACAATCCACCCTGAGTAGGACGAAAACAAGAATGGAGACCAGGACAAGCAGAAACCCCTCCTCCAACAATAGTAAGCATCCTAGAGTCGTCATGAAAAAATGACTGCCTCACCAAAAGGCAATCCCTGCATATTCCACATTCATAACAGTAAGCAATGCATCATTTCAAAGAGCAAGTTTCTTAATTAGTTCTGGTCGTCTGGATCCCTTTTAACCGCTTGCTGTCTCAAGACAATGTCAAGCACCCTCAGTGTATCTTAAACTTTTTCAGTGTCAGCTCCATTCAAATATAAGCTTATGGCTGAAAATGGTTAGCCTGCCTACCTGTTTATGTATTGAAATATAAGTTTTTACAACACTATAATTTGTCCCAAATAGAGCCTACATCTTTATCAAGTAAGAAATCTCATTTTCAACCATGTGTCATGTAATATAAAGTTAAATTGTGATGGGGCTTCACTTGTACTAACTACATTTATATTTATACTATATATTTGCATAGTAAAAGTTAAAAAAGGACAAAGAAAGCTTACACAAGTAGATTGATGAAGAGGAGAAAAAGAAGGCACTTTTAGCACTTTCTTCATTGTTTGTGGAAGCAAGAAAAATATAATTCCTCTGCATATGTCTCTAAAAAATTTTCACACATAAACATAAAATAAATTTAATAGTGTAATCAAACAAATATGAAGATAAAATATAAATAATATGTGGGCTTTTTATCTATAAATTTTCATTTTTTTAGTATATCATGTATTTGATTATTTATGAAGAACAAAAAAGTTATTACAAATGTAACTAAATTCTTTTTCTTAAATTTGACATATAATCTTGAAAGAGATTATTCTTGATATCAAGATCATTTAAAAACAAATACAAATGGCATTTCATGTCAATCCACATCCATATATACAAGAAAAATGGGATACTTATTGCAGTGTTTTAATTTTTAACAAAAGTTTGTGCAAAAAATACATAAGAAAGGGAAATAAAGAAATAGGAAAATATAAATTATTACCTTACCCTTGTTAAACAATATCAATTCATGATAATTTCCAAATCTTGTCCACTTAACCCTCCACCAATTCATTTGAAGATGTGTTTAACCTTACAGCACCAAAACACTCTTTCACACAAAATATAAATAATACCAAAACACTATTTCATAGCCATGTATAAGTTTATTTTGTTTTTAAGTCGCTGGTTATATTAGGGTTTTATGTACATTTTTTATTTTCTCTATTCTGGAGGCCCAATTGTATATAATATGTTTCAGTGGGCCGAATATAGTTTAAATTTTTGATTCAACATAGTGTGCTCCATGTATTATATAAATTAATTGGATGTGGATGTACAAGTGTAAATAAGTATTACCCTAATTTATTTTGTATGGTAAATAAAATGACATTGTAAAAATTAAGTAGTAAGTATTGTATAAAAAACATAACTTAAAAATGACATTTTATCGAAAATTTTAAATTTGATTATATATAAATCACATACTGACCTCAATTATCAATAATAAATGTACAACTAAAACCCTTACTAACAAGGATAATATTACTATTACAATAGATTTAAGTCTAAAAAACATGTCCGTATAATGTAGAAATTAATTGTCATGTACAAATTAATGTTTATATAACAATATTTAATCCAATTGAATTTCTAGAGGTATAAGATACGATACAAAAATTTTTGACAAACAATTTATACGTATTTGAAAAATGATAAGGTTTTTAAAAATATTTACTAATTTCTTTGTTTATTTGAACATAAGAATTAAAGTGAATGATAATATGATTGTTGATTTTTATTTAATTATTAGTCAATTTGATTTGAAAATGTAAAAATGACACTAAATTGTGGGTAAAACTACATATACCATATTTCATCCACTGGTTGATTGGGAAAAATCTAGATTGCGAAGACATTCCATAAGAAATACAACTAATAGTGTCTAGCATATAAGTTGTTTGACTTGACCATATGTACTTTGACCTAATTATAATCAAAACTTTTATTAATATCAATTGTAATAAAAATTTATTATTGTAAACCATGCTTATATTTATAAACATGCTTTATAACTTAAAATTTTCAATAAAAAAGTTTTCTAATAAATTTTGGGTCTTTCCACAAGTTTAGTAGGAAATGGAAACCGGCAACATGAACAGACTTTGTACTTTCTTGCTACCAGTGACAAGCACAAAAGGCGTACTAGTACAAAAAGATATTATTTTGTCAAATATGTACCAAAATACAATTCCATTATTATTTTAAGATGAATAAAATGATATGTTCACAAATTACTTTTCGAATTTCTTTTTTGAATAAAATTATAAATATTAAACTTTAATTCAAAAAAATAAATATTTTAAACAGATATGTAACATTATGAATTTTACAAGAAAAAGTTAAAATGTGTTGTAAAAGACATTCCTGTACTTTAACAAAACTAAGACATTTTGTCAACCCTAAGTACGTTTTATTGTTATCTTAATTTATATTTTGTACTTGCAACACTTAAAGTCTGTAAAAATGCAAAGGAGCGGACTTGAGTCTTTCTCCTAAAACAGTATCAAGCATAAGGATTCTATCTAGAAGAAGATCAAGAGATCATGCCTCAGAAGAATTTTGAAGAAGTTTGGAGTTGAATAAATCTGTTTGGAGAAAAATACTCCAAGTCAAGATCTCTACAAGTCACAGATTTAATGTTATAGAGAAGTCATTCGTTAATGTTATAGAGAAGTCATTCGAGAACTCCAGAATGGCTTATCGAGAAGTCAGAAAAGCTACTAGAGAACTCAGAAAGATATCGACAAGCCAAATTGAAGACATGAAGATTGGAGATATCACCAATGCTACCACCGCTGATGCCATTATTAAAGTTACCACCAATGACACAGAGGCTATTTGCACAGAAGATAGTAATTTTGTATATCGCTGAAGGGAGACCAGGCTACAGAACTAAAAATTACAACAGGCAAAAAATCAATCGCTTCAAGTAAAAACAAAATTAGAAGATAAAGAAACTAGAATATGCAAAAATATCTCAATCAGGTTTACTCACCGCCAATCGGAGATAAATAGGTTTGCTGGGTTTACCAACATCAATGCACGGAAAGTACGCAGAAGTTCTAAGTTCCAAATTCAGATGTCTTCTAAAGTATTCATAAACTGTAATCTCCTTAGGCTTCACTTCACCACGGCTACCGGTATCTCCAGGTTTTTCTTTCAATGTGAAACTTCAAACAGAAAGAAGTAAAGTGAGAATCAATTCACAGACAGGCCTCTTCATTTTGAACATTAGAAAAGATGAATTAAAAAAATTAAACAACTTACTATAGCTCATTGCAAGGCTTCTCACTCAATCCTTTTGTCTTAAACTCTCGGTTGCTAAGCGTGGCCTTGACTCTCATGTTTCTCATCATTTTCTTAGCCTGTTGCATTTGTAAAAGCACAATTTAATAGACACAAAAAAAGAAGCATAATGCAGGTTTTTCAGGTGTCATTTCATGAATTACCTTAATCCAGTCTATTCTACGAGCATCCCGTATACCCTGATTAGCTCTCAGGAAATCAATTAGAGGCCCAGGAGTAAGGATCATGGTCGTTGACACGTCTGAAAAAATGAATGAGTAAGTGGGCATCAAGTGAAATAAGGGAGTCAAGTGAAATAAGTGTTTTAGAGATATAATCTTGAAAATGGGGTTAGGGAGAAAAAAATATAGCTATCCTTACCTAAATTGAGTGACAATCCTCCCTGAGTAGAACGAAAACTAGAATGGAGACCACGACAAGCAGAAACCCTTCCTCCAACACTAGTAAGCATCCTAGAGTCGTCATGGAAAAATGACTGCCTCACCAAAAGGCAATCCCTGCATATTCCACATTCATAACAGTAAGCAATGCATCATTTCAAAGTGCATGTTTCTTAATTAGTTCTCGTCGTCTGGATACCTTTTAGCCGCTTGCTGTCTCAAGACAATGTCAAGCACCCTCAGTGCATCTTAAACTTTTTCAGTGTCAGCTCCATTCAAATATAAGCTTATGGCTGAAAATGGTTAGCCTGCCTATATGTTTATGTATTGAAATATAAGTTTCTACAACACTATAATTTGTCCCAAATAGAGCCTACATCTTTATCCAGTAAGAAATCTCATTTTCAACCATGTGTCATGTAATATAAAGTTAAATAGTGATGGGGCTTCACTTGTACTATCTACATTTATATTTATGCTATATATTTGCATAGTAAAAGTTAAAAAAGATCAAAGAAAGCTTACACAAGTAGATTGATGAAGAGGAGAAAAAGAAGGGACTTGGAGCACTTTCTTCATTGTCTGTGGAACTTGTTGCAAATAGCAAGAAAAGTATAATTCCTCTCCATATGTCTCTAAAAAATTTTCACACATAAACATAAAATAAATTTACTAGTGTAATCAAACAAATATGAAGATAAAATATAAATAATATGTGGGCTTCTTTTCTATAAATTTTCATTTTTTTTAGTATATCATGTATTTAATTATTTATGAGGAACAAAAAAATTATTACAAATGTAACTAAATTTTTTTTCTTAAATTTGACATATAATCTTGAAAGGGATAATTCTTGATATCAAGATCATTTAAAAACAAATACAAATGGCATTTTATGTCAATCCACATCCATATATACAAGAAAAATGAGATACTTATTAGAGTATTTTAATTTTTAACAAAAGTTTGTGCAAAAAACACATAAGTAAGGGAAATAAAGAAATAAGAAAATATAAATTATTACCTTACCCTTGTTAAACAATATCAATTCATGATAATCTCCAAATCTTGTCCACTTAGTCCTGCACCAATTCATTTGAAGATCTGTTTAACCTTACAGCACCAAAACACTCTTTCACACAAACTATAAATAATACCAAAACACTATTTCATAGCCATGTACAAGTTTATTTTGTTTTTAAGTAGGCCGCTTGTGGTTATATTAGGGTTTTACCTACATTTTTTATTTTCTCTATTCTGGAGGCCCAATTCTATATAATAGGTTTTAGTAGGCCGAATATAGTTTAAATTTTTGATTCAACATAGTGTGCTCCATGTATTACATAAATTAATTGGATGTGCATGTACAAGTCTAAATAAGTATTACCCTAATTTATTTTGTATGGTAAATAAAATGACATTGTAAAAATTAAGTAGTAAGTATTTTTTTAAAAACATAACTTAAAAATGACAATTTATCAAAAATTTTAAATTTGATTATATATAAATCACATACTGACCTCAATTAACAATAATATATGTACAACTACAACCCTTACTAACATGGATAATATTACTATTACAATAGATTTAAGTCTAAAAAATATGTCGGTATAATGTAGAAATTAATTGTCATGTACAAATTAATGTTTACATAACAATATTTAATCAAATTAAATTTTTAGAGGTATAAGATACGATACAAAAATTTTTGACAAACAATTTATACGTATTTGAAAATTGATAAGGTTTTTAAAAATATTTACTAATTTCTTTGTTTATTTAAACATAAGAATTAAAGTGAATGATAATATGATTGTTGATTTTTATTTAATTATTAGTCAATTTGATTTGAAAATGTAAAAATGACACTAAATTGTGGGTAAAATTACATATACCATATTTCATCCACTGGTTGATTGGGAAAAATCTAGATTGGGAAGACATTCCATGAGAAATACAACTCATAGTGTCTAGCATATAAGTTGTTTGACTTGACCATATGTACTTTGAGGTAATTATAATCAATACTTTTATTAATTTCAATTGTAATAAAAATTTATTATTGTAAACCACGCTTATATTTATAAACATGCTTTTTAACTCAAAATTCTTAATAAAAAAGATTTCTAATAAATTTTGGGTCTTTCCACAAGGTCAGTAGCAAATGGAAACCGGCAACGTGAACTAACTTTGTATTTTCTTGCTACCAGTCACAAGCACAAAAGTCGTACTAGTACAAAAAGATATTATTTTATCAAATATGTACCAAAATACAATTCCAATATTATTTTAAGATGAATAAAGAGGATATGTTCACAAATTACATTTCGAATTTCTTTTTTGAATAAAATTATAAATATTAAACTTTAATTCAAAAAAATAAATATTTTAAACAGATATGTAATATTATGAATTTTACATGAAAAAAGTTAAAATGTGTTATAAAAGACATGCCTCTACTTTACCAAGACTAAGACATTTTGTCAACCCTAAGTAGCAGACTTGAGTCTTTTTCCTAAAACAGTATCAAGCATAAGGATTCTATCTGGAAAAAGATCAACAAGATCATGCCTCAGAAGAATTTTGAAGAAGCTTGGAGTTGAATAAATCTGTTTGGAGAAAAATACTCCAAGTCAAGATCTCTACAAGTCACAGATTTAATGCTATAGAGAAATGATTCGAGAACTCCAGAATGGCTTATCGAGAAGTCAGGAAAGCTACTAGAGAACTCAGAAAGATATTGACAAGCCAAATTGAAGACATGAAGATTAGAGATATCACCAATGCTACCACAGCTGATGCCATTATTAAAGTTACCACCAATGACACAGAGGCTATTTGCACTAAAGATAGTAATTTTGTATATCGCTCAATGGAGACCAGGCTACACAACTAAAAATTACAACACGTAAAAAATCAATCGCTTCAAGTAAAAACAAAATTAGAAGATAAAGAAACTAGAATATGCAAAAATATCTCAATCATGTTTACTCACCGCCAATGGGAGATAAATAGGTTTGCTGGGTTTACCAACATCAATGCACGGAAAGTACGCAGAAGTTCTAAGTTCCAAATTCAGATGTCTTCTAAAGTATTCATAAACTGTAATCTCCTTAGGCTTCACTTCACCACGACTACCGGTATCTCCAGTTTTTCTTTCAATGTGAAACTTCAAACAGAAAGAAACAAAGTGAGAATCAATTCACAGACATGCCTCTTCATTTTGAACATTAGAAAAGGATGAATTAAAAAAATTAAACAACTTACTATAGCTCATTGTAAGGCTTCTCACTCAACCCTTTTATCTTAAAATCTCGGTTGCTATGCATGGCCTTGACTCTCATGTTTCTCAGCATTTTCTTGGCCTGTTGCATTTGTAAAAGAACAATTTAATAGACACAAAAAGAAGCACAGTGCAGGTTTTTCAGGTGTCATTTCATGAATTACCTTAATCGAGTCTATTCTACGAGCATCGTGTATATCCTGATTGGCTCTCAAGAAATCAATTACAGGCCCAGGAGTAAGGATCATGGTCGTTGACACGTCTGAAAAAATGAATGAGTAAGTGGGCATCAAGTGAAATAAGGGAGTCAAGTGAAATAAGTGTTTTAGATATATAATCTTGAAAACGGGGTTTGGCAGAAACAAATATAGCATCCTTACCTAAATTGAGTGACAATCCTCCCTAAGTAGGACGAAAACTAGAATGGAGACTAGGACAAGCAGAAACCCCTCCTCCAACACTATTAAGCATTCTAGAGTCGTCTTGGAAAAATGACTGCCTGACCAAAAGGCAATCCCTGCATATTCCACATTCATAACAGTAAGCAATGCATCATTTCAAAGTGCAAGTTTCTTAATTAGTTCTGATGGTCTCGATACCTTTTAGCCGCTTGATGTCTCAAGACAATGTCAAGCACCCTCAGTGCATCTTAAACTTTTTCAGTGTCAGCTCCTTTCAAATATAAGCTTATGGCTGAAAATGGTTAGCCTCCCTACCTGTTTATGTATTGAAATATAAGTTTTTACAACACTATAATTTGTCCCAAATAGAGCCTACATCTTTATCAAGTAAGAAATCTCATTTTCAACCATGTGTCATGTAATATAAAGTTAAATAGTGATGGTGCTTCACTTGTCTATCTACATTTATATTTATGCTATATATTTGCATAGTAAAACTTAAAAAAGAACAAAGAAAGCTTACACAAGTAGATTGATGAAGAGGAGAAAAAGAAGGGACTTGGAGCACTTTATTCATTATTTGTGGAACTTGTTGCAAATAGCAAGAAAAATATAATTCCTCTGCATATGTCTCTAAAAAATTTTCACACATAAACATAAAAAAAATTTAATAGTGTAATCAAACAAATATGAAGATAAAATATAAATAATAGGTGGGCTTCTTATCTATAAATTTTCATTTTTTTTAGTATATCATGTATTTGATTATTTATGAGGGGCAAAAAAGTTATTAAAAATGTAACTAAATTCTTTTTCTTAAATTTGACATATAATCTTGAAAGGGATAATTCTTGATATCAAAATCATTTGAAAACAAATACAAATGGCATTTCATGTCAATCCACATCCATATATACAAGAAAAATGGGATACTTGTTGCAGTGTTTTAATTTTTAACAAAAGTTTGTGCAAAAAACACATAAGAAAGGGAAATGAAGAAATAGGAAAATATAAATTATTACCTTACCCTTGTTAAACAATATCAATTCATGATAATCTCCAAATCTTGTCCACCAGCACCAATTCATTTGAAGATGTGTTTAACCTTACAGCACCAAAATACTCTTTCACACAAAATATTAATAATACCAAAACACTATTTCAAAGCCATGTACAAGTTAATTTTGTTTTTAAGTGGGCCGCTTGTGGTTATATTAGGGTTTTACCTACATTTTTTATTTTCTCTATTCTTGAGGCCCAATTGTATATAATAGGTTTCAGTGGGCCGAATATAGTTTAAATTTTTGATTCAACATAGTGTGCTCCATGTATTATATAAATTAATTGGATGTGGATGTACAAGTCTAAATAAATATTACCCTAATTTATTTTGTATGGTGAATAAAATGACATTGTAAAAATTAAGTAGTAAGTATTGTATAAAAAACATAACTTAAAAATGACATTTTATCGAAAATTTTAAATTTGATTATATATAAATCACACACTGACCTCAATTAACAATAATATATGTACAACTACAACCCTTACTAACAAGGATAATATTACTATTACAATAGATTTAAGTCTAAAAAACATGCAGGTATAATATAGAAATTAATTGTCATGTACAAATTAATGTTTACATAACAATATTTAATCAAATTGAATTTCTAGAGGTATAAGATACAATACAAAAATTTTTGACAAACAATTTATACCTATTTGAAAAATGATAAGGTTTTAAAAATATTTACTAATTTCTTTGTTTATTTAAACATAAGAATTAAAGTGAATGATAATATGATTGTTGATTTTTATTTAATTATTAGTCAATTTGATTTGAAAATGTAAAAATGACACTAAATTGTGGGTAAGTACATATACCATATTTCATCCACTGGTTGATTGGGAAAAATGTAGATTGGGAAGACATTCCATGAGAAATACAACTCATAGTGTCTAGCATATAAGTTGTTTGACTTGACCATATGTACTTTGACGTAATTATAATCAAAACTTTTATTAATTTCAATTGTAATAAAAATTTATTATTGTAAACCATGCTTTTATTTATAAACATGCTTTTTAACTCAAAATTTTCAATAACAAAGTTTTCTAATAAATTTTGGGTCTTTCCACAAGGTCAGTAGGAAATGGAAACCCTCAACGTGAACCGACTTTGTATTTTCTTGCTACCAGTGACAAGCACAAAAGGCGTACTAGTACAAAAAGATATTATTTTATCAAATATGTACCAAAATACAATTCCATTATTATTTTAAGATGAATAAAGAGGATATGTTCACAAATTACTTTTCGAATTTCTTTTTTGAATAAAATTATATATATTAAACTTTAATTCAAAAGAATAAATATTTTAAACAGATATGTAACATTATGAATTTTACATGAAAAAAGTTAAAATGTGTTGTAAAAGACATGCCTTACTTTAACAAGACTAAGACATTTTGTCAACCCTAAGTAAGTTTTATTGTTATCTTAATTTATATTTTGTACTTGCAACACTTAAAGTCTGTAAAAATGCAAAGGAGCAAACTTGAGTCTTTTTCCTAAAATAGTATCAAGGATAAGGATTCTATCTGGAAGAAGATCAAGAAGATCATGCCTCAGAAAAATTTTGAAGAAGCTTGGAGTTGAATAAATCTGTTTGGAGAAAAATACTCTAAGTCAAGATCTCTACAAGTGACAGATTTAATGTTATAGAGAAGTCATTTGAGAACTCCAGAAAGGCTTATCGAGAAGTCAGGAAAGCTACTAGAGAACTCAGAAAAATATCGACAAGCCAAATTGAAGACATGAAGATTGGAGATATCACGAATGCTACCACCGTTGATGCCATTATTAAAGTTACCACCAATGACACATAGGCTATTTGCACAGAAGATAGTAATTTTGTATATCGCTGAAGGGAGACCAGGCTACAGAACTAAAATTTACAACAGGCAAAAAATCAATCGCTTCAAGAAAAAAGAAAATTGGAAGATAAAGAAACTAGAATATGCAAAAATATCTCAATCATGTTTACTCACCGCCAATGGGAGATAAATAGGTTTGCTGGGTTTACCAACATCAAGGCACGGAAAGTACGCAGAAGTTCTAAGTTCCAAATTCAGATGTCTTATAAAGTATTCATAAACTGTAATCTTCTTAGGGTTCACTTCACCACGGCTACCGATATCTCCAGGTTTTTCTTTCAATGTGAAACTTCAAACGGAAAGAAACAAAATGAGAATCAATTCACAGACACGCCTCTTCATTTTGAACATTAGAAAATGATGAATTAAAAAAATTAAACGACTTACTATAGCTCATTGCAAGGCTTCTCACTCAACCTTTTTATCTTAAATTCTCCGTTGCTAAGCGTGACCTTGACTCTCATGTTTCTCAGCATTTTCTTGGCCTGTTGCATTTGTAAAAGCACAATTTAATAGACACACAAAAAAGAGCACAATACAGGTTTTTCAGGTGTCATTTCATGAATTACCATAATCCAGTCTATTCTACGAGCATCCTGTATACCCTGATTGGCTCTCAGAAAATCAATTACAGGACCAGGAGTAAGGATCATGGTCGTTGACACGTCTGAAAAAATGAATGAGTAAGTGGGCATCAAGTGAAATAAGGGAGTCAAGTGAAATAAGTGTTTTAGAGATATAATCTTGAAAACAGGGTTAGGCAGAAAAAAATATAGCATCCTTACCTAAATTGAGTGACAATCCTCCCTGAGTAGGATGAAAACTAGAATGGAGACCACGACAAGCAGAAACCCCTCCTCCAACACTAGTAAGCATCCTAGAGTCGTCATGGAAAAATGACTGCTTCACCAAACGGAAATCCCTGCATATTCCACATTCATAAGAGTAAGCAATGCATCATTTCAAAGTGCAAGTTTCTTAATTAGTTCTGGTCGTTTGGATACCTTTTAGCCGCTTGCTGTCTCAAGACAATGTCAAGCACCCTCAGTGCATCTTAAAATTTTTCAGTGTCAGCTCCTTTCAAATATAAACTTATGGGTGAAAATGGTTAGCGTGCCTACCTTTTTATGTATTAAAATATAAGTTTTTACAACACTATAATTTGTCCCAAATAGAGCCTACATCTTTATCAAGTAAGAAATCTCTTTTTCAACCATGTGTCATGTAATATAAAGTTAAATAGTGATGGGGCTTCACTTGTACTATCTACATTTATATTTATGCTATATATTTGCATAGTAAAAGTTAAAAAAGAACAAAGAAAGCTTACACAAGTAGATTGATGAAGAGGAGAAAAAGAAGGGACTTGGAGCATTTTCTTCATTGTTTGTGGAACTTGTTGCAAATAGCAAGAAAAATATAATTCCTCTGCATATGTCTGTAAAACATTCACATATTAACATAAAATAAATTTAATAGTGTAATCAAACAAATATGAAGATAAAATATAAATAATATGTGGGCTACTTATCTATAATTTTTTATTTTTTTAGTATATCATGTATTTGATTATTTATGAGGAACAAAAAAGTTATTACAAATGTAACTAAATTTTTTTTCTTAAATTTGACACATAATCTTGAAAGGGATAATTCTTGATATCAAGATCATTTAAAAACAAATACAAATGGCATTTCATGTCAATTCACATCCATATATACAAGAAAAATGGGATACTTATTGCAGTGTTTTAATTTTTAACAAAAGTTTGTGCAAAAAACACATAAGAAAGGGAAATGAAGAAATAGGAAAATATAAATTATTACCTTACCCTTGTTAAACAATATCAATTCATGATAATCTCCAAATTGCACCAATTCATTTGAAGATGTGTTTAACCTTACAGCACCAAAACACTCTTTCACACAAAATATAAATAATACCAAAATACTATTTCATAGCCATGTACAAGTTTATTTTTCTTTTAAGTCGGCGGCTTGTGGTTATATTAGGGTTTTACCTACATTTTTTATTTTCTCTATTCTGGAGGCCCAATTGTATATAATAGGTTTGAGTGGGCCTAATATAGATGTATTATATAAATTAATTGGATGTGGATCTACAAGTCTAAATAAATATTACCCTAATTTATTTTGTATGGTAAATAAAATGACATTGCAAAAATTAAGTGTAAGTATTGTATAAAAAACATAAGTTAAAAATGACATTTTATCGAAAATTTTAAATTTGATTATATATAAATCACATAGTGACCTCAATTAACAATAATATATGTACAACTACAACCCTTACTAACAAGGATAATATTACTATTACAATAGATTTAAGTGTAAAAAACATGTCGGTATAATGTAGAAATTAATTGTCATGTACAAATTAATGTTTACATAACAATATTTAATCAAATTGAATTTCTAGAGGTATAAGATACGATACAAAAATTTTTGACAAACAATTTATACGTATTTGAAAAATGATACGGTTTTTAAAAATATTTACTAATTTCTTTGTTTATTTAAACATAAGAATTAAAGTGAATGATAATATGATTGTTGATTTTTATTTAATTATTAGTCAATTTGATTTGAAATTGTAAAAATGACACTAAATTGTGGGTAAAACTACATATACCATATTTCATCCACTGGTTGATTGGGAAAAATCTAGATTGGGAAGACATTCCATGAGAAATACAACTGATAGTGTCTAGCATATAAGTTGTTTGACTTGACCATATGTACTTTGACGTAATTATAATCAAAACTTTTATTAATTTCAATTGTAATAAAAAATTATTATTGTAAACCATGCTTATATTTATAAACATGCTTTTTAACTCAAAATTTTCAATAAAAAAGTTTTCTAATAAATTTTGGGTCTTTCCACAAGGTCAGTAGGAAATGGAAACTGGCAACGTGAACCGACTTTGTATTTTCTTGCTACTAGTGACAAGTACAAAAGGCGTACTAGTACAAAAAGATATTATTTTGTGAAATATGTACTAAAATACAATTCCATTATTATTTTAAGATGAATAAAGAGGATATGTTCACAAATTACTTTTCGAATTTCTTTTTTGAATAAAATTATAAATATTAAACTTTAATTCAAAAAAATAAATTTTAAACAAATATGTAACATTATGAATTTTACATGAAAAAAGTTAAAATGTGTTGTAAAAGACATGCCTGTACTTTAACAAGACTAAGACATTTTGAAACGGATTGTACCTTGCTTCTTGGTGCTGAAAACTATAATGACTGGAAGTTTCAGATGAAAATCTTTCTCCAGCATGATGCATTCGAATGAGTTGCTGTAGAAAATGGTTTTACAATTCCTATGAAAGAAGGGAAGCCAAAATCTCTCAAGGAGCTTTTTCCTGAAGAAGTGAATGCAATGAACTCCAATGCTAAAGCTATCGACTCACTTCTCAATGACATGGTAGCTACAGAATTAAGAAAAGTATCAGCATGTACTACTGCCAAACAGATCTGGGATATGATCAAAGTCAGCCACGAAGGCACGTTTAAGGTACGTGAAGTAAAATTAAGTATGCTCATGAGTGACTATGAAGGTTTCAGGTTGGAAAGAGATGAAAGCGTGCGAGATGCTGAAGGGAGATTCCTGACATTGATGAACTCTATCTCACTTCTGGAAAGGATCATTCCTCAATCTGAAATCAACAGGAAAATCCTCAGAGCAATGCCAAAAAAGTTTGCTCCAAAGGTTACCATTCTGTAGGATTCAACGCTGCTTTCAACTATGGACACCCTAACACTATTCAGTGAATTTGAAGAATTCGAAAATCAGCTACGCAGATATGATAAAGAAGATGAAGCTCCTCGTAAGAAAACTCTTGCACTTAATACAGATTCAGAGGAGTCTCCTGATGATTTTGATGAAGAGATTGCTCTTCTAACAAAGAAGTTTCATAAATTTCTTGCCAAACAGAATGCCTCGACAAGTTAAAGATCACTAGAAAACTCTGAGATATCGACAAGTTAATTTGACCAGAGAACTCTGAGATATCGACAAGTTAAGAAGCCACTAGAGAACTAAGAGTTATTGATAAGTCAAAGTGAAGATGTGAAGACTAGAGATCTCGACAAGACTAAAATCACTTGTAGAGAACTGAAGACCTCTACAAGCCAAACTAAATATAGAGTAATCTCGATAACCAATATACTTATCGAAATGTCAAGTGTTCTATAGACCTAAACTCGAGATCTCGAGGTACAATATCAAAGTACAAAATTGCAGATCAGTTTAATATCCAAGCTAAACAATCAACAAATAATCCAACAGCTGGATTGACAAGTCAACAAAAAGCAGCTTGAAGAATGTGCAAGATCAATGGTAAAAATTAACTGACAGAGGAAGATCAACCAGGATCCAAGTTAAAGAATGTGCAAGAAATCAGATAGACACTTATATAAGATTTGTGATACTAACCAACCAGGATCCAAGGTTAAGTGGGTACCTAAGAGATAAAGCAATTTTTGCAGGTCTGCTTGAAGATCTATGTTCCGCGAAATAAATAGATCATCGACAGTGGTTGTTCTCGTCACATGACAGGTGATAAATCCAAGTTTCTATCTTTAGTTTCCAAGGAAGGTGGCTTAGTTACTCTTGGAGATTCAAACACCGTCAGAATTATTGAAAAAGGCACCATTGGTAATGACAGGTTTGCTATCTCTAACGTTCGTTTAGTTGATGGTTTGAAATATAATCTTATTAATGTAAGTCAACTTACTGATGCTGGCCACAAGGTTAAGTTCGATTAAGATGTATGTTATATTGGTACTGAGACTAACGAGTGGGTGTCTATAGATAAGCGCCTAAACTACATTTCGAAAATTTTCCAATCTCTCGTCTCTCTCTCATCTGCGATGCTTTAGTTGCCAAGAGGAAAGGAAATATTTTCGTGTTAGATTTTGATAAATAGCAGGAGGAAATTTGTCTTGCTACTGTTCAAGATCAGCAGAATCTTTGGCATCAACGTCTAGGTCATGTTCACATGGATCTTCTTCGGAAGATATCTTCTCATGATCTGGTCCGAGGTCTAACAAAGCTGAAGTACAAGAAAACAGAACCTTGTACAGCTTGCCAACTTGGAAAACATGTGAAAACTTCTTTTATAGCTAAGAATAAAGTATCAACTTATATTCTTTTACAGCTTCTTCATCTAGATCTTTTTGGTCCAGAAAGGTATGTAAGTTTGGGAGGTAAGAATTATGCTTTTGTTATAGTTGATGATTATTCTCGCTTTATTTGGGTATTATTTTTACGAACTAAGGATGAAGCTTTTGTTGAGTTTAAGAATCTTATTACTAACCTTGAGACTAAGTATTCATTTAAGTTCAAGACTATTCGTAGTGATCATGGAGGTGAATTCAAGAAGGATTTCATAACCTTCTGCAAATCGAGAGGAATTACTCATAAATTCTCAGCACCTCGAACTCCTCAGCAGAACGGAGTAGTAGAACGCAAGAACAGGACTTTACAGGAAACTGCCCGAATTCTACTACATGAGAGTAAGCTTCCAAGAAAATTTTGGGCTGAAGCGGTACACACTTCCTGTTATATTTTAAATAGAGTACTTATTCGTCCTATTTTGCTTAAAACTCCGTATGAATTTCTTAAGAAAAGGACTCCTAACATTAGTTATTTTCGAGTATTTAGTTCCAAGTGTTTTATTTTAGATACTTAGAAATATCGAGGCAAGTTTGATGCGAAATCTACGGAAAGAATTTTCTTGGGATATTCTACAACAAGCAAGGCTTATCGTGTTTATAATTCTGTCAATGATAAAGTAGAAGAATCCATCAATATTGCTTTTAATGAATCCTCAAGGAATATATCTCAAATTGATGAAGACACTGCAGATATATCGTCTCGTTCCCAAATAAGATAGTCTCATTCTGAAAAGAGTCAGTCTCATTCTGACAAGTCGAACAGTCAAGACTCTCCAGGTCCATCTCAGTCTTCTGATAATTCTTCAGGATCTACTCAAGCTTCAGATGAATCTTCTGGCTCTCCAAAGACTCCTGATAGTGTTTCAAATGTTAATTCTGTCACTCCTCCGGACAAATCTTCACAAGCGGAAATAAGGCAGTCTCTTTTGAATGAGATAACTCCTATTCATTTCCAGGCAGACAATTCTAATGAGGAAGAGATGAGTAATATTCAACTTCTGAAGTCTTCTAGGACTGTGAAGAATCATCCACCTAATAATCTTCTTACTGATTTAGATCAAGGGATTTCTACTCGAAGCAGATTTCACAATCTGTGTGTATTCTGTGCTTTTGTTGCTGAATTCGAACCAAAGAATGCTCAAGAAGCAGTTGTAGATAAACATTGGTCTGTTGCAATGCAGGAGGAATTGAACCAGTTCGAGCATTGTGATGTTTGGGAACTCGTCCCACCTCCTCAAGATGCCAGGATCATTGGTACTCGTTGGGTTTTCACGAATAAGAAGGATGAAGATGACAACATTATTCGAAATAAAGCTCGTTTGGTTGCTCATGGATACAACCAACATGAAGGAATCGATTACGACAAGAGATATGCTCCAGTAGCTCATTTAGAAGCTATTCGAATCTTTATGGCTTTTGCAGCTTACAAGAAATTCAAGCTTTATCAGATGGACGTCAAGAGCGCTTTTCTAAATGGCTATCTCAAGGAAGAAGTCTACGTGAAGCAGCCTCCGGGTTTTATTCATGAGAAGTACCCTAACTATGTTTATAAGCTTAAGAAATCTGTCTATGGATTGAGACATTCTCCTCGTTATTGGTACGAGCGTCTCAGTCAGTTTCTCGTGAACAATGGTTTCATTCGCGGTACACTCGATCCAACTCTCTTTATTTTTCATAAACGTGATAACTTTCTTTTAGTTTAAGTTTATGTTGATGATATAGTATTTGGATCTTCTAACGAATCTCTGTGTAAGTGGTTTTCTAATTGCATGCATAAGAATTCGATATGAGTTTGATGGGTGAATTGCAGTACTTCCTAGGTTTGCAAATTAATCAGTCTAATGCAGGAATATTTATTCACCAAGGCAAGTACATTAAGGATTTACTTAAAAGATTTGTACTTGATCATGTCCCACCTAAATCAACTCCGATGAGTACTTCAGTTAATCTTTCAAAAGATGAACAAGGTACACCTGTAGATGTCACTAAATTTCGAGGTATGATTGGTTTATTATTATATTTAACTACCTCTCGAGCTGACATTATGTATAGTGTATGCTTGTGTGCTCGTTTTCAATCTCAACCTAAAGAATCTCATTTGAATGCCGTTAAACATATTTTTAAATATTTAAAAGGTACGAGTGACTTGGGATTATTTTATCCAAGCTCCTCTTCCTTTGACTTAATCGGTTTTTCAGATGCTGACTATGCAGGGTCACAGGTTGATAGAAAAAGCACAAGTGGTGCTTGTGAATTTTTAGGAGATTGTTTAGTTGCATTGCATAGTAAAAAACAAACTTCAGTAGCTCTTTCTACAGCTGAAGGAGAGTACATTGCAGCTGGAATTTTGTGGATGCAACAAACATTACAGGATTTTGGTATTCTTACTCGAATATTCCTATTTATTGTGATAATACCTCTGCAATTAATATCTCTAAAAATCCTGTCATGCATTCTCGTACTAAGCATATTGATATTCGTCACCATTTTCTACGAGATAATGTTTCTAAAGGTAATATAGAGCTTATTTATATATCTACTGGGAAACAGCGTGCAGATATCTCCACTGAGCCCTTAGCTGAAGATAGATTTTGTATAATGCGTCCTGAATTAGGTGTGTGTTCTCTCTAATTTATTACATTATTTTGTGTAATTTTATGTAATTAATATTTATTTTTAATGATTAATTATTAACTGTTATATGTGCTTATTTGTTTGTTACGTTTGTTTATCTGTTTGTATAATTATTAGTATTTTTTTTACTTTTTAGTCCGTGTGTTGTTGCATGTTTATTGCCAATAGATTTAGGATATCTTTTGATTAGATTTAACACTTCCTCATTTTTCATGCATGTATTGTTCTTTCAATACATCACTTCTGTCTTGCACCTGTTCACTTCCTCTTCCATATCTAACTCTTCAGTTCCTACTTCTTTTTAAACCCTCTTTCTTAATCTTTTCGTTTTCTTCATTCTACTCTTTCACTCTCTTTCAAAATCCTCTCCTTTTCTCTCTTAACCCTAAAACTTCTTTCCAATGGCCCGTTGTTCGAGATCCACCACTAATCAAACCCCGACCGCTGGTCCGTCTGGTTCGAAGCGTCCTCATGTTGCTACCGTTGTTTCTGAAGCGTCAAGTGAAGCATCTCATGATTCGTTCGACAGACATGCAAAAGAAAGCAGCTCCAAAATCTTAACAAAGCTTATTCTTAAAGAGCGGATTTGTGATATTGAGTTGTTAACCCGAGTTGGCGTGTATGATTTGTTCAAGTTCCAAGTGAAATAAGTGTTTTAGAGATATAATCTTGAAAACGGGGTTAGGCAGAAAAAAATATAGCATCCTTACCTAAATTGAATGACAATCCTCCCTGAGTAGAACGAAGACTAGAATGGAGACCACGACAAGCAGAAACCCCTCCTCCAATACTAGTAAGCATCCTAGAGTCGTCATGGAAAAATGACTGCCTCACCAAAAGGCAATCCCTGCATATTCCACATTCATAACAGTAAGCAATGCATCATTTCAAAGTGCAAGTTTGTTAATTAGTTCTGGTCAACTGGATACCTTTTAGCCGCTTGCTGTCTCAAGTCAATGTCAAGCACCCTCAGTGCATCTTAAACTTTTTCAGTGTCAGCTCCATTCAAATATAAGCTTATGGCTGAAAATGGTTAGCCGGCCTATCTATTTATGTATTGAAATATAAGTTTTTACAACACTATAATTTGTCCCAAATAGAGCCTACATCTTTATCAAGTAAGAAATCTCATTTTCAACCATGTGTCATGTAATATAAAGTTAAATAGTGATGGGGCTTCACTTGTACTATCTATATTTATATTTATGCTATATATTTGCATAGTAAAAGTTAAAAAGAACAAAGAAAGCTTACACAAGTAGATTGATGAAGAGGAGAAAAAGAAGGGACTTGGAGCACTTTCTTCATTGTTTGTGGAACTTGTTGCAAATAACAAGAAAAATATAATTCCTCTGCATATGTCTCTAAAAAATTTTAACTCAGAAACATAAAATAAATTTAATAGTGTAATCAAATAAATATGAAGATAAAATATAAATAATATTTGGGTTTCTTATCTATAAATTTTCATTTTTTTAGTATATCATGTATTTGATTATTTATGAGGAACAAAAAAGTTATTACAAATGTAACTAAATTCTTTTTCTTAAATTTGACATATAATCTTGAAAGGGATAATTCTTGATATGAAGATCATTTAAAAACAAATACAAATGGCATTTCATGTCAATCCACATCCATATATACAAGAAAAATGGGATACTTATTGTAGTGTTATAATTTTTAACAAAAGTTTATGCAAAAAACACTTAAGAAAGGGAAATGAAGAAATAGGAAAATATAAATTATTACCTTACCCTTGTTAAACAACATCAATTCATGATAATCTCCAAATCTTGTCCACTTAATCCTGCACCAATTCATTTGAAGATGTATTTAACCTTACATCACCAAAACACTCTTTCACACAAAATATAAATAATATGAAACCACTATTTCATAGCCATGTACAAGTTTATTTTGTTTTTAAGTCGGCCTCTTGTGGTTATATTAGGGTTTTACCTACATTTTTTATTTTCTCTATTTTGGAGGCCCAATTGTATATAATAGTTTAAATTTTTGATTCAACATAGTGTGCTCCATGTATTATATAAATTAATTGGATGTGGATGTATAAGTCTAAATAAGTATTACCCTAATTTATTTTGTATGGTAAATAAAATGACATTGTAAAAATTAAGTCGTAAGTATTGTATTAAAAACATAACTTAAAAATGACATTTTATCGAAAATTTTAAATTTGATTATATATAAATCACATACTGACCTCAATTAATAATAATATATGTGCAACTTCAACCCTTACTAACAATGATAATATTACAATTACAATAGATTTAAGTCTAAAAAACATGTCGGTATAATGTAGAAATTAATTGTCATGTACAAATTAATGTTTACATAACAATATTTAATCAAATTGAATTTCTAGAGGTATAAGATACGATACAAAATGTTTTGACAAACAATTTATACGTATTTGAAAAATGATAAGATTTTTAAAAATATTTACTAATTTCTTTGTTTATTTAAACATAAGAATTAAAGTGAATGATAATATGGTTGTTGATTTTTATTTAATTATTAGTCAATTTGATTTGAAAATATAAAAATGACACTAAATTGTGGGTAAAACTACATATACCATATTTCATCCACTGGTTGATTGGGAAAAATCTAGATTGGGAAGACATTCCATGAGAAATACAACTCATAGTGTCTAGCATATAAGTTGTTTGACTTGACCATATGTACTTTGACATAATTATAATCAAAACTTTAATTAATTTTAATTGTAATAAAAATTTATTATTGTAAACCATGCTTATATTTATGAACATGCTTTTTAACTCAAAATTTTCAATAAAAACGTTTTCTAATAAATTTTGGGTCTTTCCAGAAGGTCAGTAGGAAATGGAAACCGGCAACGTGAACCGACTTTGTATTTTCTTGCTACTAGTGACAAGCACAAAAGGCGTACTAGTACAAAAAGATATTATTTTGTCAAATATGTATCAAAATACAATTCCATTATTATTTTAAGATGAATAAAGAGGATATGTTCACAAATTACTTTTCGAATTTCTTTTTTGAATAAAATTATAAATATTAAACTTTAATTCAAAAAAATAAATATTTTAAACAGATATGTAACATTATGAATTTTACATGAAAAAAGTTAAAATGTGTTGTAAAAAACATGCCTGTACTTTAACAAGAATAAGACATTTTGTCAACCCTAAGTAAGTTTTATTGTTATCTTAATTTATATTTTGTACTTCAACACTTAAAGTCTGTAAAAATGCAAAGGAGTAGATTGGAGTCTTTTTCCTAAACCAGTATCAAGCATAAGGATTCTATCTGGAAGAAGATCAAGAAGATCATGCCTCAAAAGAATTTTGAAGAAGCTTGGAGTTGAATAAATCTGTTTGGAGAAAAATACTCTAAGTTAAGATCTCTACAAGTCACAGATTTAATGTTATAGAGAAGTCATTCGAGATCTCCAGAATGACTTATCGAGAAGTCAGGAAAGCTACTAGAGAACTCAGGAAAGCTACTAGAGAACTCAGAAAGATATCGACAAGCCAAATTGAAGACATGAAGATTGGAGATATCGACAAGTCATTTCTTCACTAGAGAACTCAGAGTTATCGACAAGTCTACATTCATTAGAGAACTCTGAGTTATCGATAAGTCAAGTTCCACTAGAGAACTCAGAGATATCGATAAGTCAAAATTCACTAGAGAACTTAGAGATATCGACAAGTTAAGGATCACTAGAAAACTCTGAGATATCGACAAATTAATTTGACCATAGAACTCTGAGATATCGATAAGAGTTATCGATAAGTCAAGAAGCCACTAGGGAACTAAGAGTTATCGATAAGTCAAAGTGAATATGTGAAGAATAGAGATCTCGACAAGACTAAAATCACTTGTAGAGAACTGAAGACCTCTACAAGCCAAACTAAATATAGAGTACTAGAGATCTCGATAAGCCAATATACTTATCGAGATGTCAAGTGTTCTATAGACCTAAACTCGAGATCTCGAGGTACAATCTCAAAATACAAAATTGCATATTAATTTAATATCCAAGATAAACAATCAACAAATAATCCAACAGCTGGATTGACAAGTCTATAAAAAGCAGCTTGAAGAATGTGCAAGATCAATGGTAAAGATTAACTGACAGAGGAAGATCAAAGTGAACACAGGATGCTAAAGATATGCTAAGCCAGAAATGGAAGATCTACTTTTCTATAAATAGAAATGACAAGTGACAGTTTAGAAAAGCTAATAGCATATCTCATTATCTACTTTGTAAACAAGCAGTTAACTAAGTTATAAAGTTAACACTGGTCCTTTAGTCAGTTGTAACAATTTGGATTAAATTTCTTGTAACACTCTCAAGAAGAACCTAAGCTCTTTATCAACAAAGAGCCTAGAAATTTTGTAGAAAAACAGTCTTAATTTTAATATAAAATTAAGTGAGTTTTGAAGATCTGTGTTCTTTATTTTCTGCAAGCTTAAATTCTGCATGAACACATTTCACTACAAGAATTAATTTACTCTGTTCAACCAAAAATATTCAAGAAAAGCCTAAAAACAGTAAAACACATTCACCCCCCCTCTGTGTGTTATTCATTTCCTAACAAAATGACACGGGTTATGGGTGGGAGTATATTCTACTAAGTTTGGCCTAAGGTTTTAAGTAATTCATCATTTCTATGGAGTTTGGTAACAAATGACTATTAGGGGCCCACTAAGCTTTTTTTTAACTAACAAATGGTAGAAAATGACTAGTTAAATTTCATACCAACTTTATAGTTTTTTGTTATAATTTGAATCTACCGGTTATATTAGAGTTGGTCAATTTTCTTTTTTTTTTAAAAAATATTATAATAATTATATAAAGTAATCATTTATGCAAAAAATTATAAGTTTGTAACTTCATTTGTGACGATTTTATAATGAGAATATGTTTTCAACAAATAATTAATCCTTACAAAAATATATTAAAATTATTTAATTATCATTTATATCACTTATATTTTGTACTCACCATTTTTTACAAGTAGGGAGAGATTGGATCTCCATGTCGAAGTCACCGTTGCGAATGCACATCACCGAAAATTCCACTACTGTGTACAAAACTATATGAGACTTTTTGAACAAATGTCATAATCCTAGAAATCCACGCCGAGTGGAAACCAAATTTATGCAGCATTTGTTTACTAAATCTTCATTCTAACCTATCTTATTCCTCAAAAATATCAATTTTTAACCCAGCCAGGACCTGTTTCCCATATGACTTCAAATGCAATCATTGCATTATCAGTTAATAGCCTCCCTTCATTAAAAGTACTGTGTTTGTTAGACACTATCGAATTTAAACATAGTTTCAACTTATTCTCCAGAACCTTAGACAATATATGCATCATAACATTATTAAGAGATATAGGTCGAAGATCTTTCATATTTTTCATTAGTTTAACAATGGAAATAAGATGTACAAGCGTAAGATTTAGTTCCCTTGGCCATGTTCTCATGTTCTGTATCAAAGAAAGTCAGACAAAATTGAACAACTTATCTTCTAATAATATTCCAATAAGTTTGAAAAATTATGGGTCCAACCCATGTGGACCTGGTGACTTATCTGGATGCATGGAAAAGTCTAAAATTGTTAGGATATCTACCTCTAATATATTTCTTGTCATCTACAAACCCCTGTTCTATTTTAATGCAGTGTTCTGTAAATATATATACTTTTTTCATTAATTGTCATCTATGTTAAGTGGAAATTAAGTCCACTTAGAATGCTCTATAAAGACTTAAATTAATGTTTTGTACTCAAATTATTTGTGTTTTTGATATATTTTGTAGTGTTTCTGTATTTCAGGCATATTAGAGGGATCAAGGTTATTTAGCATTGCTTTGATGCTAAAATGGTGTTAGGAAGGTGTTGTGAAGAGTGCTCGTGTAATGGCCATCAAGAACTAGCAAATAAAGAAAGCAATTTTAGTTTTTCCAGAAGGACGGTGCGCCCTCGCTGCGGTAGCGTGCGGCCACGCCAGAGAAGCAGAAAGACAGCACCCCCGTGCTGGTGAAGCGCGCGGCCGCGCCAAGTCGGGATTTCAGATTCCTGTTTGAATTAGAAGACTGTTTTTTGGACTTCTGGATTAATTGGGTTGCTATATAAGGAGAAGACATCAAGAAGACCTATAGCACAATTCAACCAAGGCGAAAAAGGTAATCTAGTTTATTCTTGTGATTCTTTGTTCTAAGTTGTAATCTTGGATGCTCGTTTCTTGTTTTGTTGAACCTAATACTCTTGATTACGTACTTTATTTATTATTCATATTTATAAAGACTTATTTTATTATACTATGCTTTCATCGGAACTCATGGTGATGATGAGTTCGCTTTTGGGCTAATCGTTATCGTGGGGTTCTAGCGGATTTACTTATGGATTTCTTTAGTTAATTTTTACGATATCTTACTGTGTGGTGATTGTATGATATCCTACTATTGGTTGTGCTTATTCGTCTTAAGAGCATCGCAAACTTCTAAGATAGCGTGTTAATCTCTAATGAAGTGATAGTAAATTTAGAGGTTTAGAACTTGCCATGCTAGCATAGGTTCATGTATTTATTATGCATGATTTGTAGGTAATTTTAACCATCGTACTTGACCAATATAAACTTGCACATTAAACCGTCATGTTGTCAAATTCTATAGATATATAGGGTCTCAATATAATTGGTGTCTATTCAGCTTTTATCTCTTTTGTGGATGTCTGGTAGTAGGGTATTCGTACAATGAAAGTTGGCGTTTACCAGTTTCATGTTATTGGATTATTATCATCACCATTGTATGCTAAGGTTAAGAAGAAGAAGGCTATTGAATAAAATATTTAATGAAGTTAGAATCCCATCTTTGTGTTTTATAAGTTAATCAACCTTAATTCTCTTAGTTAATATTAGTTAGTATAATCTCGTAGTTATAAACACTCTCAATTTGTTATCATCTTAACATTGAATAATAAACATACCATCGTTGCATAAGTACATTGATTGAAATTAACCTAAACTAGTCTCTACGGGAATGAACTAGTAATTAATTCTATATTACTTGCGATTGCGTATACTTGCGTGAATATTAGCACGTGTTTTCGTCCTAACAATGTGCCAAATATTTTTTAATACTTTAGAGAACTTTTAACCATTGTGTACTTTTTTACATGTTTAGTATTTTTACATGTTATGTAATTTGTTTGTCTTATGTATTTTATAATTCTTTCTATCTCTAATTTTTAATGCTTTAAATTTTATGTTCTATATTTTTATAAATTGTATAATGCTCTGTATTTCTAATAATGTAAATTTATTTAAATATATGATTTAATTTTGTTTAACGTTATATTCCGGTCATATATATTATGTTGTGTTCTCTAGTTGTGTGTGTTTTGTGTAACTTATTTATATTTTGTAATCAAATTAAAAATTTTATGTGTATGTTTAATATTACATACCGCTAATGTGTAAGGTAAATTTCTTGGAGTTTGAATTTTAATACTTTTTAGTACTTTAAAAAAACTTTTAACCATTCTATATTTTTTCATCTTTCCTATATTTTTTATATGTGCTTTAATTCTTAGAATTATGTACTTTCTTAATTATTTCTATTTATTATATGCTTTATTTCTCATGTTCTATATTTTATATATTGTATATTATGTAATGTATTTGAAATAAAGTAAAATATAAATAAATATAAGATTCAAGTTTATAAGCATTTGGTTTAGCCTTTATATATTATTTTGTGTTATAGTTGTTTTTGGTGTAAAATATTTATATATGTGTTCAATATAATTTGAATATGACTATTAAAGTTTAATGTGTTAGGTAATATTTTTTGGAGCTTGTATTTAATTTTTAACTTTTTTGAGTTACATTGGTCCTTTTTTTAATTTTAGGCAGAAGTTCCAAACTAAATTAATGGAGAATAAATAATTTACACAAGTATATTTTATTTTGTTGAATGATATTATCTTGTTAAACTAATAATTGTATCCTATGTAAAAAATTGATCATTTAACTAAAAAACAAAGAAAGGTAGAGTTATAATAGAGACTCCACACAATATAGCAGTTTAACAAAGTGTATAAAAGGTAATCATGTCTATATAAAATTTTATGTCTAAGGAATGCACAATAAGAACAAAACATTATATAAAGAATAAACCTTCATGATTGTGGACCAGTTACTAGGTTACCATTAAATTAACAATTGGGTTATGGTTGAACCTTCATCAATCATCTATATATATCATATAACCTATTATCTTTTAATAATAAGGGCTTGTTAATAACTAATTTTAGAGGAAGGTTCATAGAAACTAGTAACTTTTAATAATAACGACATGTTATGAAGTAATTGTACTTTTTTTGTCATTTTTCTTAAGAAACAAATTTCTCTAATTTTTATCTATTTTTTTGTTTTTTAAATTCTGAAAAATTATTCTTTTATACGGATGAGGAACACAAATTTAAAATATATTTTATGTTTTTAAAATGATTTATAACTTTTACATTTTTTTCCATAACAATACCTTTTTACATAACAATAGTATTTTATTCAGAACATGATTTTCAATAGAATACTAAGTCAAAACATAATTATTCAATAGAACATTATTTTTTACACAATATTATTTTCTCACAAAATACATTCATACAATTCTTAGCTTAATATAATTTTTTTAAAGAAGACAATATTATTGAGAAATGAAAAAAAAATGAAAAAAAAATGATTGACTGCATAACAAATAAAAAGGTATATTATAGTTTATTTCGATGGACATCTGGAGTAGTTTTATGTAGTTATCAGTGGGTAGTGTATTGAGGTAACTAAGTAACTATTTATGATAGGTGCACGTATATAACACACGTTCATCACCTCATAACAACTTTACTTTTAGTGTTTTACAGTTTTTATTTTGAGTGTTCTTTAATATGTCCACTTTTAGTGTTTTACAGTTTTTATTTTGAGTGTTCTTTAATATGTCTAGTAATTTTCAGGTGCCCTATAATTAATTTTATGTTCTTTAAGTTTTTGTGTACCTTTTATTTCCTTACTTTATAATTGTGTTCTGTATTTTTTGTTTGTCATGTGTTTTATATTTTTAACTAATGTTATTTAATTTTTATGTGTTCTACATTTATTAAGGTAGCTATCTGAATTGAACATCTATTTTGTATAATAGGGTGAATTATATTTTGCACATAATCAATTTTTCTAAGCTAAAATTTCTAAATAATTTTTAGGTATACTTAATTATGTTGTGTACTGTATATATTTTTAGTATTCTTAATTTTGTATTCTATATTAAATTTTTGTTTTTTCATTAATTTTATTTTCATGTCCTGTATTTTTTGTACAATTCTGTTTTATTTGTTTTCTGTTCTTTAGAGTTTTTCTAATTTTCAATTCTATTTTCTTGAAAACATGAAATAGAAAATAAGTGACCAAGAAATTCAGGACAAAACTAAAAATTTACTGAACACAACACCTAGTCTCAAATGGCTAGATTAGTATTTAGCATTAAGTCACATATAACATATTTTGATAAAATATTTAATTTTAATGTGTTTCACAAAATTAAATCATTTACAAAGGAGTTTAAAATGTCATATTTTAATAAATTAAAATTCGTATAATATAGATACGGTATATATTTTCTTTTCTGAGTTAAAATTTTAAAAAAGGTGCATATGGCATTGTTAAAATATATAACAACTAGACGTAAAATTTAAATTTAAGATGTAAAATAATATATATAACAAGAAAAAACAAATAAATAAATATAATAATATTTAGTGAAAGTATAACAAAAATCTAGTTACTAATCTAATCGAGGTACCACTCCAAATATGGATTTTATGATATAATTTTGTAAGAGATCAAACATTTGTAGAAAGTTTTTTGAACTTCTTGGAGAACCTGAGCTGCTTTTGGGAAGTACATCTCCTGCCTCTGTAAAAGTGATAGTAGAGTTGAGAGTAACACAACCAACCAAATTAGAAAAAGCCACATCAGGAGTTTTAAGGAATTATTAGGATAATGTTGATATTGATGTCCATGTGAAGGTAGTTGCTCAACACTGTAAGGCGCGTTAATGTTACCAGCCCACCACTCATATTTGAAGCACTACCACCAATACCACCACTATCAAGGTTTTCACCATTAGCAACTGGCACAAAGACAATAACTAAAATCACTACCTTCAAATATTATCCAACATACAACTAGTGCTACCACTAAAGCTACCAGCCATGCGATCACCAATGTTTCCACTTAAGCTACCAGTAATGCTACCACCGTTGCCACTATTAAGACTAACCAATATACTACTAATGTTATCACTATGGCAACTAGCCATGCCACCACTAAATCTACCAGCAATGTTACCACCAATGCCACCACCAATGCAACTACTAAGACTAACCAATATATCATCAATTGTACCACCTGTAATACCATCATTAAAGTGGCCATGAATGGAACTGCTTAAACTAGCAAGAACTTCAACACCAACACAAACAATACCACAACTAATTTTCCTACTAAAATTACTGCTTCCAATGCCACCAATTGCACTAATAAGAGCACCACGACCAATGTCACCATCAATGCCACCACATCCACTACTAATATTATCGTCTCTAGTACCACCAATGTAACCACTAAAGATGCCAGTCATTCTACCACCAATGCCACTACTAAGACTACCCAATATATCACCAATGCTACCACCGCTGATGCCATTATTAAAGTTACCACCAATGACACTGCTTAAGTTAGCATGAACTTCACACCAACAATGCCACCATCAATTCCACTACTAAGATTACGGCTACTAGTGCCACCAATTGGACTAGTAAAATTACTGCCACCAATGCCACCACCAACAATATTACTACTTGATTCAAGAAAAACCATAACTATATACAGGAGAAACAAAAATACCTTTGGTGCACTAAGGACACGACCAATAAATTTGGTAAGTTGTTTCTCCATAGATATGCCGCAAGCATATAAGAGAGGATCTTCATTATACCGATACTTTTTCATAGACTGAAAATGGAAGTGCATTGATCAATTATAAAAATTATATTTTAAAAAAAATGAACTAAAGAGCTACAATGAGAAATAATAACCAAAACTTGAAAATTTCAATATTCGGAGAAATTTTACATCAATAAGAACTTCTTTCCTCTCTAGAGGTCCCTGCCTGGACTTTTCCACTAAAGAGGCTATTTGCATAGAAGATAGTGATTTTGTATATCGCTGAAGGGAGACCAGGCTACAGAACTAAAAATTACAACAGGCAAAAAATCAATCGCTTCATGTAAAAACAAAATTATAAGATAAAGAAACTAGAATATGCAAAAATATCTCAATCATGTTTACTCACCTCCAATGGGAGATAAATAGATTTGCTCAGTTTACCAACATCAAGGCACGAAAAGTACGCACAAGTTCTAAGTTCCAAATTCAGATGTCTTCTAAAGTATTCATAAAATATAATCTCCTTAGGCTTCACTTCACCACGGCTACCGATATCTCCAGGTTTTTCTTTCAATGTGAAACTTCAAACAGAAATAAACAAAGTGAGAATCAATTCATAGACATGCCTCTTCATTTTGAACATTAGAAAAGGATGAATTAAAAAAATTAAACAACTTACTATAGCTCATTGCAAGGCTTCTCACTCAACCCTTTTATCTTAAATTCTCGGTTGCTATGCGTGGCCTTGACTCTCATGTTTCGCAGTATTTTCTTGGCCTGTTGCATTTGTAAAAGCACAATTTAATAGACATAAAAAGAAGCATAATGCTGGATTTTCAGGTGTCATTTCATGAATTACCTTAATCCAGTCTATTCTACGAGCATCCTGTATACCTTGATTGGCTCTCAGGAAATCAATTACAGGCGGAGGAGTAAGGATCATGGTCGTTGACAGGTCTGAAAAAATGAATGAGTAAGTGGGCAATCCTTACCTAAATTGAGTGACAATCCTCCCTGAGTAGGACGAAAACAAGAATGGAGACCAGGACAAGCAGAAACCCCTCCTCCAACAATAGTAAGCATCCTAGAGTCGTCATGGAAAAATGACTGCCTCACCAAAAGGCAATCCCTGCATATTCCACATTCATAACAGTAAGCAATGCATCATTTCAAAGAGCAAGTTTCTTAATTAGTTGTGGTCGTCTGGATACCTTTTAGCCGCTTGCTGTCTCAAGACAATGTCAAGCACCCTCAGTGTATCTTAAACTTTTTCAGTGTCAGCTCCATTCAAATATAAGCTTATGGCTGAAAATGGTTAGCCTGCCTACCTGTTTATGTATTGAAATATAAGTTTTTACAACACTATAATTTGTCCCAAATAGAGCCTACATCTTTATCAAGTAAGAAACCTCATTTTCAACCATGTGTCATGTAATATAAAGTTAAATAGTGATGGGGCTTCACTTGTACTAACTACATTTATATTTATACTATATATTTGCATAGTAAAAGTTAAAAAAAAACAAAGAAAGCTTACACAAGTAGATTGATGAAGAGGAGAAAAAGAAGGCACTTGGAGCACATTCTTCATTGTTTGTGGAACTTGTTGCAAATAGCAAGAAAAATATAATTCCTCTGCATATGTCTCTAAAAAATTTTCACACATAAACATAAAATATATTTAATAGTGTAATCAAACAAATATGAAGATAAAATAAAAATAATATGTGGGCTTTTTATCTATAAATTTTCATTTTTTTAGTATATCATGTATTTGATTATTTATGAGGAACAAAAAAGTTATTACAAATGTAACTAAATTCTTTTTCTTAAATTTGACATATAATATTGAAAGAGATTATTCTTGATATCAAGATCATTTAAAAACAAATACAAATGGCATTTCATGTCAATCCACATCCATATATACAAGAAAAATGAGATACTTATTGCAGTGTTTTAATTTTTAACAAAAGTTTGTGCAAAAACACATAAGAAAAGAGAAATAAGAAATAGGAAAATATAAATTATTACCTTACCCTTGTTAAACAATATCAATTCATGATAATTTCCAAATCTTGTCCACTTAACCCTCCACCAATTCATTTGAAGATGTGTTTAACTTTACAGCACCAAAACACTCTTTCACACAAAATATAAATAATACCAAAATACTATTTCATAGCCATGTATAAGTTTATTTTGTTTTTAAGTCGGCCGCTTCTCGTTATATTAGGGTTTTACATACATTTTTTATTTTCTCTATTCTCCAGGCCCAATTGTATATAATATGTTTCAGTGGGCCGAATATAGTTTAAATTTTTGATTCAACATAGTGTGCTCCATGTATTATATAAATTAATTGGATGTGGATGTACAGTCTAAATAAGTATTACCCTAATTTATTTGTATGGTAAATAAAATGACATTGAAAAATTAAGTAGTAAGTTTGTATAAAAAACATAACTTAAAATGACATTTTATCGAAAAGTTTTTAAATTTGATTATATTAAATCACATACTGACCTCATTAACAATAATATATGTACAACTAAAACCCTTACTAGCAAGGATAATATTACTATTACAATAGATTTAAGTCTAAAAAACATGTCCGTATAATGAAGAAATTAATTGTCATGTACAAAATAATGTTTACATAACAATATTTAATCAAATTGAATTTCTAGAGGTATAAGATACGATACAAAATTTTTTGACAAATAATTTATACGTATTTGAAAAATGATAAGGTTTTTAAAAATATTTACTAATT
This sequence comes from Apium graveolens, assembly GCF_009905375.1. Taxonomy (NCBI): domain Eukaryota; kingdom Viridiplantae; phylum Streptophyta; class Magnoliopsida; order Apiales; family Apiaceae; genus Apium; species Apium graveolens. Next base: position 410 of record NW_027417228.1, on the reverse strand, counting down.
TCTTTATTTATTTAAACATAAGAATTAAAGTGAATGATAATATGATTGTTGATTTTTATTTAATTATTAGTCTATTTGATTTGAAAATATAAAATGACACTAAATTGTGGGTAAAATTACATATACCATATTTCATCCACTGGTTGATTGGGAAAAATCTAGATTGGGAAGACATTCCATGAGAAATACAACTCATAGTGTCTAGCATATAAGTTGTTCTACTTGACCATATGTATTTTGACGTAATTATAATCAAAACTTTTATTAATTTCAATTGTAAAAAATTTATTATTGTAAACCATGCTTATTTATAAACATGCTTTATAACTCAAAATTTTCAATAAAAAAGTTTTCTAATAAATTTTGGGTCTTTCCACAAGGTTAGTAGGAAATGGAAACCGGCAACGTGA
>NW_027417227.1:0-49891 GCF_009905375.1 Apium graveolens | reverse complement strand
GGAAAAACTTTAAGATGCCTGAGGGTGCTTGATATTGTCTTGAGACAGCAAGCGGCTAAAAGGTATCCAGACGACCGGAACTAATAAGAAACTTGCACCTTTGAAATGATGCATTGCTTACTGTTATGAATGTGGAATATGCTAGGGATTGCCTTTTGGTGAGGCAGTCATTTTTCCATGACGACTCTAGGATGCTTACTAGTGTTGGAGGAGGGGTTTCTGCTTGTCGTGGTCTCCATTCTAGTTTTCGTCCTACTAGGGAGGATTGTCACTCAATTTAGGTAAGGATGCTATATTTTTTCTGCCTAACCCCGTTTTCAAGATTATATCTCTAAAACACTTATTCACTTGACTCCCTTATTTCACTTGATGCCCACTTACTCATTCATTTTTTCAGACGTGTCAACGACCATGATCCTTACTTCCTGGGCCTGTAATTGATTTCCTGAGAGCCAATCAGGGTATACAGGATGCTCGTAGAATAGACTGGATTAAGGTAATTCATGAAATGACACCTGAAAAACCTGCATTATGCTTCTTCTTTTTGTGTCTATTAAATTGTGCTTTTACAAATGCAACAGGCCAAGAAAATGCTGAGAAACATGAGAGTCAAGGCCACGCATAGCAACCGAGAATTTAAGATAAAAGGGTTGAGTGAGAAGCCTTGCAATGAGCTATAGTAAGTTGTTTAATTTTTTTAATTCATTCCTTTTCTAATGTTCAAAATGAAGAGGCCTGTCTGTGAATTGATTCTCACTTTGTTTCTTTCTGTTTGAAGTTTCACATTGAAAGAAAAACCTGGAGATACCGGTAGCCGTGGTGAAGTGAAGCCTAAGGAGATTACAGTTTATGAATACTTTAGAAGACATCTGAATTTGGAACTTAGAACTTCTGCGTACTTTCGTGCATTGATGTTGGTAAACCCAGCAAACCTATTTATCTCCCATTGGCGGTGAGTAAACATGATTGAGATATTTTTGCATATTTAGTTTCTTTATCTTCAAATTTTGTTTTTACTTGAAGCGATTGATTTTTTGCCTGTTGTAATTTTTAGTTCTGTAGCCTGGTCTCCCTTCAGCGATATACAAAATTACTATCTTCTGTGCAAATAGCCTCTGTGTCATTGGTGGTAACTTTAATAATGGCATCAGCGGTGGTAGCATTGGTGATATCTCCAATCTTCATGTCTTCAATTTGGCTTGTCGATATCTTTCTGAGTTCTCTAGTAGCTTTCCTGACTTCTCGATAAGCCATTCTGGAGTTCTCGAATGACTTCTCTATAACATTAAATCTGTGACTTGTAGAGATCTTGACTTGGAGTATTTTTCTCCAAACAGATTTATTCAACTCCAAGCTTCTTCAAAATTCTTCTGAGGCATGATCTTCTTGATCTTCTTCTAGATAGAATCCTTATGCTTGATACTGTTTTAGGAAAAAGACTCAAATCTGCTCCTTTGCATTTTTACAGACTTTAAGTGTTGCAAGTACAAAATATAAATTAAGATAACAATAAAACTTACTTAGGGTTGACAAAATGTCTTAGTTTTGTTAAAGTACAGGCATGTCTTTTACAACACATTTTAACTTTTTTCATGTAAAATTCATAATGTTACATATCTGTTTAAAATATTTATTTTTTGAATTAAAGTTTAATATTTATAATTTTATTCAAAAAAGAAATTCGAAAAGTAATTTGTGAACATATTCTCTTTATTCATCTTAAAATAATAATGGAATTGTATTTTGGTACATATTTGACAAAATAATATCTTTTTGTACTAGTACGCCTTTTGTGCTTGTCACTGGTAGCAAGAAAGTACAAAGTCGGTTCACGTTGCCGGTTTCCATTTCCTACTGACCTTGTGGAAAGACCCAAAATTTATTAGAAAACTTTTTTATTGAAAATTTTGAGTTAAAAAGCATGTTTATAAATATAAGCATGGTTTACAATAATAAATTTTTATTACAATTGAAATTAATAAAAGTTTTGATTATAATTACGTCAAAGTACATATGGTCAAGTCAAACAACTTATATGCTAGACACTATGAGTTGTATTTCTCATGGAATGTCTTCCCAATCTAGATTTTTCCCAATCAACCAGTGGATGAAATATGGTATATGTAGTTTTACCCACAATTTAGTGTCATTTTTACATTTTCAAATCAAATTGACTAATAATTAAATAAAAATCAACAATCATATTATCATTCACTTTAATTCTTATGTTTAAATAAACAAAGAAATTAGTAAATATTTTTAAAAACCTTATCATTTTTCAAATACGTATAAATTGTTTGTCAAAAATTTTTGTATCGTATCTTATACCTCTAGAAATTCAATTTGATTAAATATTGTTATGTAAACATTAATTTGTACATGACAATTAATTTCTACATTATAGCGACATGTTTTTTAGACTTAAATCTATTGTAATAGTAATATTATCCTTGTTAGTAAGGGTTGTAGTTGTACATATATTATTGTTAATTGAGGTCAGTATGTGATTTATATATAATCAAATTTAAAATTTTCGATAAAATGTCATTTTTAAGTTATGTTTTTTATACAATACTTACTACTTAATTTTTACAATGTCATTTTATTTACCATACAAAATAAATTAGGGTAATACTTATTTAGACTTGTACATCCACATCCAATTAATTTATATAATACATGGAGCACACTATGTTGAATCAAAAATTTAAACTATATTCGGCCCACTGAAACATATTATATACAATTGGGCCTCCAGAATAGAGAAAATAAAAAATGTAGGTAAAACCCTAATATAACCACAAGCGGCCGACTTAAAAACAAAATAAACTTGTACATGGCTATGAAATAGTGTTTTGGTATTATTTATATTTTGTGTGAAAGAGTGTTTTGGTGCTGTAAGGTTAAACACATCTTCAAATGAATTGGTGCAGGATTAAGTGGACAAGATTTGCAGATTATCATGAATTGATATTGTTTAACAAGGGTAAGGTAATAATTTATATTTTCCTATTTCTTTATTTCCCTTTCTTATGTGTTTTTTGCACAAACTTTTGTTAAAAATTAAAACACTGCAATAAGTATCCCATTTTTCTTGTATATATGGATGTGGATTGACATGAAATGCCATTTGTATTTGTTTTTAAATGATCTTGATATCAAGAATAATCCCTTTCAAGATTATATGTCAAATTTAAGAAAAAGAATTTAGTTACATTTGTAATAACTTTTTTGTTCCTCATAAATAATCAAATACATGATATACTAAAAAAAATGAAAATTTATAGATAAGAAGCCCACATATTATTTATATTTTATCTTCATATTTGTTTGATTACACTATTAAATTTATTTTATGTTTATGTGTGAAAATTTTTTAGAGACATATGCAGAGGAATTATATTTTTCTTGCTATTTGCAACAAGTTCCACAAACAATGAAGAAAGTGCTCCAAGTCCCTTCTTTTTCTCCTCTTCATCAATCTACTTGTGTAAGCTTTCTTTGTTCTTTTTTAACTTTTACTATGCAAATATATAGCATAAATATAAATGTAGATAGTACAAGTGAAGCCCCATCACTATTTAACTTTATATTACATGACACATGGTTGAAAATGAGATTTCTTACTTGATAAAGATGTAGGCTCTATTTGGGACAAATTATAGTGTTGTAAAAACTTATATTTCAATACATAAACAGGTAGGCAGGCTAACCATTTTCAGCCATAAGCTTATATTTGAATGGAGCTGACACTGAAAAAGTTTAAGATGCACTGAGGGTGCTTGACATTGTCTTGAGACAGCAAGCGGCTAAAAGGTATCCAGACGACCGGAACTAATTAAGAAACTTGCACTTTGAAATGATGCATTGCTTACTGTTATGAATGTGGAATATGCAGGGATTGCCTTTTGGTGAGGCAGTCATTTTTCCATGACGACTCTAGGATGCTTACTAGTGTTGGAGGAGGGGTTTCTGCTTGTCGTGGTCTCCATTCTAGTTTTCGTCCTACTCAGGGAGGATTGTCACTCAATTTAGGTAAGGATGCTATATTTTTTCTGCCTAACCCCGTTTTCAAGATTATATCTCTAAAACACTTATTTCACTTGACTCCCTTATTTCACTTGATGCCCACTTACTCATTCATTTTTTCAGACGTGTCAACGACCATGATCCTTACTCCTGGGCCTGTAATTGATTTCCTGAGAGCCAATCAGGGTATACAGGATGCTCGTAGAATAGACTGGATTAAGGTAATTCATGAAATGACACCTGAAAAACCTGCATTGTGCTTCTTCTTTTTTGTCTATTAAATTGTGCTTTTACAAATGCAACAGGCCAAGAAAATGCTGAGAAACATGAGAGTCAAGGCCACGCATAGCAACCGAGAATTTAAGATAAAAGGGTTGAGTGAGAAGCCTTGCAATGAGCTATAGTAAGTTGTTTAATTTTTTTAATTCATCCTTTTCTAATGTTCAAAATGAAGAGGCCTGTCTGTGAATTGATTCTCACTTTGTTTCTTTCTGTTTGAAGTTTCACATTGAAAGAAAAACCTGGAGATACCGGTAGCCGTGGTGAAGTGAAGCCTAAGGAGATTACAGTTTATGAATACTTTAGAAGACATCTGAATTTGGAACTTAGAACTTCTGCGTACTTTCCGTGCATTGATGTTGGTAAACCCAGCAAACCTATTTATCTCCCATTGGCGGTGAGTAAACATGATTGAGATATTTTTGCATATTTAGTTTCTTTATCTTCTAATTTTGTTTTTACTTGAAGCGATTGATTTTTTGCCTGTTGTAATTTTTAGTTCTGTAGCCTGGTCTCCCTTCAGCGATATACAAAATTACTATCTTCTGTGCAAATAGCCTCTGTGTCATTGGTGGTAACTTTAATAATGGCATCAGCGGTGGTAGCATTGGTGATATCTCCAATCTTCATGTCTTCAATTTGGCTTGTCGATATCTTTCTGAGTTCTCTAGTAGCTTTCCTGACTTCTCGATAAGCCATTCTGGAGTTCTCGAATGACTTCTCTATAACATTAAATCTGTGACTTGTAGAGATCTTGACTTGGAGTATTTTTCTCCAAACAGATTTATTCAACTCCAAGCTTCTTCAAAATTCTTCTGAGGCATGATCTTCTTGATCTTCTTCTAGATAGAATCCTTATGCTTGATACTGTTTTAGGAAAAAGACTCAAAGTCTGCTCCTTTGCATTTTTACAGACTTTAAGTGTTGCAAGTACAAAATATAAATTAAGATAACAATAAAACTTACTTAGGGTTGACAAAATGTCTTAGTTTGTTAAAGTACAGGCATGTCTTTTACAACACATTTTAACTTTTTTCATGTAAAATTCATAATGTTACATATCTGTTTAAAATATTTATTTTTTTGAATTAAAGTTTAATATTTATAATTTTATTCAAAAAAAAATTCGAAAAGTAATTTGTGAACATATCCTCTTTATTCATCTTAAAATAATAATGGAATTGTATTTTGGTACATATTTGACAAAATAATATCTTTTTGTACTAGTACGCCTTTTGTGCTTGTCACTGGTAGCAAGAAAGTACAAAGTCCGTTCACGTTGCCGGTTTCCATTTCCTACTGACCTTGTGGAAAGACCCAAAATTTATTAGAAAACTTTTTTATTGAAAATTTTGAGTTAAAAAGCATGTTTATAAATATAAGCATGGTTTACAATAATAAATTTTTATTACAATTGAAATTAATAAAAGTTTTGATTATAATTACGTCAAAGTACATATGGTCAAGTCAAACAACTTATATGCTAGACACTATGAGTTGTATTTCTCATGGAATGTCTTCCCAATCTAGATTTTTCCCAATCAACCAGTGGATGAAATATGGTATATGTAGTTTTACCCACAATTTAGTGTCATTTTTACATTTTCAAATCAAATTGACTAATAATTAAATAAAAATCAACAATCATATTATCATTCACTTTAATTCTTATGTTTAAATAAACAAAGAAATTAGTAAATATTTTTAAAAACCTTATCATTTTTCAAATACGTATAAATTGTTTGTCAAAAATTTTTGTATCGTATCTTATACCTCTAGAAATTCAATTTGATTAAATATTGTTATGTAAACATTAATTTGTACATGACAATTAATTTCTACATTATAGCGACATGTTTTTTAGACTTAAATCTATTGTAATAGTAATATTATCCTTGTTAGTAAGGGTTGTAGTTGTACATATATTATTGTTAATTGAGGTCAGTATGTGATTTATATATAATCAAATTTAAAATTTTCGATAAAATGTCATTTTTAAGTTATGTTTTTTATACAATACTTACTACTTAATTTTTACAATGTCATTTTATTTACCATACAAAATAAATTAGGGTAATACTTATTTAGACTTGTACATCCACATCCAATTAATTTATATAATACATGGAGCACACTATGTTGAATCAAAAATTTAAACTATATTCGGCCCACTGAAACATATTATATACAATTGGGCCTCCAGAATAGAGAAAATAAAAAATGTAGGTAAAACCCTAATATAACCACAAGCGGCCGACTTAAAAACAAAATAAACTTGTACATGGCTATGAAATAGTGTTTTGGTATTATTTATATTTTGTGTGAAAGAGTGTTTTGGTGCTGTAAGGTTAAACACATCTTCAAATGAATTGGTGCAGGATTAAGTGGACAAGATTTGCAGATTATCATGAATTGATATTGTTTAACAAGGGTAAGGTAATAATTTATATTTTCCTATTTCTTTATTTCCCTTTCTTATGTGTTTTTTGCACAAACTTTTGTTAAAAATTAAAACACTGCAATAAGTATCCCATTTTTCTTGTATATATGGATGTGGATTGACATGAAATGCCATTTGTATTTGTTTTTAAATGATCTTGATATCAAGAATAATCCCTTTCAAGATTATATGTCAAATTTAAGAAAAAGAATTTAGTTACATTTGTAATAACTTTTTTGTTCCTCATAAATAATCAAATACATGATATACTAAAAAAAATGAAAATTTATAGATAAGAAGCCCACATATTATTTATATTTTATCTTCATATTTGTTTGATTACACTATTAAATTTATTTTATGTTTATGTGTGAAAATTTTTTAGAGACATATGCAGAGGAATTATATTTTTCTTGCTATTTGCAACAAGTTCCACAAACAATGAAGAAAGTGCTCCAAGTCCCTTCTTTTTCTCCTCTTCATCAATCTACTTGTGTAAGCTTTCTTTGTTCTTTTTAACTTTTACTATGCAAATATATAGCATAAATATAAATGTAGATAGTACAAGTGAAGCCCCATCACTATTTAACTTTATATTACATGACACATGGTTGAAAATGAGATTTCTTACTTGATAAAGATGTAGGCTCTATTTGGGACAAATTATAGTGTTGTAAAAACTTATATTTCAATACATAAACAGGTAGGCAGGCTAACCATTTTCAGCCATAAGCTTATATTTGAATGGAGCTGACACTGAAAAAGTTTAAGATGCACTGAGGGTGCTTGACATTGTCTTGAGACAGCAAGCGGCTAAAAGGTATCCAGACGACCGGAACTAATTAAGAAACTTGCACTTTGAAATGATGCATTGCTTACTGTTATGAATGTGGAATATGCAGGGATTGCCTTTTGGTGAGGCAGTCATTTTTCCATGACGACTCTAGGATGCTTACTAGTGTTGGAGGAGGGGTTTCTGCTTGTCGTGGTCTCCATTCTAGTTTTCGTCCTACTCAGGGAGGATTGTCACTCAATTTAGGTAAGGATGCTATATTTTTTCTGCCTAACCCCGTTTTCAAGATTATATCTCTAAAACACTTATTTCACTTGACTCCCTTATTTCACTTGATGCCCACTTACTCATTCATTTTTTCAGACGTGTCAACGACCATGATCCTTACTCCTGGGCCTGTAATTGATTTCCTGAGAGCCAATCAGGGTATACAGGATGCTCGTAGAATAGACTGGATTAAGGTAATTCATGAAATGACACCTGAAAAACCTGCATTGTGCTTCTTCTTTTTTGTCTATTAAATTGTGCTTTTACAAATGCAACAGGCCAAGAAAATGCTGAGAAACATGAGAGTCAAGGCCACGCATAGCAACCGAGAATTTAAGATAAAAGGGTTGAGTGAGAAGCCTTGCAATGAGCTATAGTAAGTTGTTTAATTTTTTAATTCATCCTTTTCTAATGTTCAAAATGAAGAGGCCTGTCTGTGAATTGATTCTCACTTTGTTTCTTTCTGTTTGAAGTTTCACATTGAAAGAAAAACCTGGAGATACCGGTAGCCGTGGTGAAGTGAAGCCTAAGGAGATTACAGTTTATGAATACTTTAGAAGACATCTGAATTTGGAACTTAGAACTTCTGCGTACTTTCCGTGCATTGATGTTGGTAAACCCAGCAAACCTATTTATCTCCCATTGGCGGTGAGTAAACATGATTGAGATATTTTTGCATATTCTAGTTTCTTTATCTTCTAATTTTGTTTTTACTTGAAGCGATTGATTTTTTGCCTGTTGTAATTTTTAGTTCTGTAGCCTGGTCTCCCTTCAGCGATATACAAAATTACTATCTTCTGTGCAAATAGCCTCTGTGTCATTGGTGGTAACTTTAATAATGGCATCAGCGGTGGTAGCATTGGTGATATCTCCAATCTTCATGTCTTCAATTTGGCTTGTCGATATCTTTCTGAGTTCTCTAGTAGCTTTCCTGACTTCTCGATAAGCCATTCTGGAGTTCTCGAATGACTTCTCTATAACATTAAATCTGTGACTTGTAGAGATCTTGACTTGGAGTATTTTTCTCCAAACAGATTTATTCAACTCCAAGCTTCTTCAAAATTCTTCTGAGGCATGATCTTCTTGATCTTCTTCCAGATAGAATCCTTATGCTTGATACTGTTTTAGGAAAAAGACTCAAGTCTGCTCCTTTGCATTTTTACAGACTTTAAGTGTTGCAAGTACAAAATATAAATTAAGATAACAATAAAACTTACTTAGGGTTGACAAAATGTCTTAGTCTTGTTAAAGTACAGGCATGTCTTTTACAACACATTTTAACTTTTTTCATGTAAAATTTTATTTTTTTGAATTAAAGTTTAATATTTATAATTTTATTCAAAAAAGAAATTTGAAAAGTAATTTGTGAACATATCCTCTTTATTCATCTTAAAATAATAATGGAATTGTATTTTGGTACATATTTGACAAAATAATATCTTTTTGTACTATTACGCCTTTTGTGCTTGTGACTGGTAGCAAGAAAATACAAAGTCGTTCACGTTGCCGGTTTCCATTTCCTACTGACCTTGTGGAAAGACCCAAAATTTATTAGAAAACTTTTTTATTGAAAATTTTGAGTTAAAAAGCATGTTTATAAATATAAGCATGGTTTACAATAATAAATTTTTATTACAATTGAAATTAATAAAAGTTTTGATTATAATTATGTCAAAGTACATATGGTCAAGTCAAACAACTTATATGCTAGACACTATGAGTTGTATTTCTCATGGAATGTCTTCCCAATCTAGATTTTTCCCAATCAACCAGTGGATGAAATATGGTATATGTAGTTTTACCCACAATTTAGTGTCATTTTTACATTTTCAAATCAAATTGACTAATAATTAAATAAAAATCAACAATCATATTATCATTCACTTTAATTCTTATGTTTAAATAAACAAAGAAATTAGTAAATATTTTTAAAAACCTTATCATTTTTCAAATACGTATAAATTGTTTGTCAAAAATTTTTGTATCGTATCTTATACCTCTAGAAATTCAATTTGATTAAATATTGTTATGTAAACATTAATTTGTACATGACAATTAATTTCTACATTATAGCGACATGTTTTTTAGACTTAAATCTATTGTAATAGTAATATTATCCTTGTTAGTAAGGGTTGTAGTTGTACATATATTATTGTTAATTGAGGTCAGTATGTGATTTATATATAATCAAATTTAAAATTTTCGATAAAATGTCATTTTTAAGTTATGTTTTTTATACAATACTTACTACTTAATTTTTACAATGTCATTTTATTTACCATACAAAATAAATTAGGGTAATACTTATTTAGACTTGTACATCCACATCCAATTAATTTATATAATACATGGAGCACACTATGTTGAATCAAAAATTTAAACTATATTCGGCCCACTGAAACATATTATATACAATTGGGCCTCCAGAATAGAGAAAATAAAAAATGTAGGTAAAACCCTAATATAACCACAAGCGGCCGACTTAAAAACAAAATAAACTTGTACATGGCTATGAAATAGTGTTTTGGTATTATTTATATTTTGTGTGAAAGAGTGTTTTGGTGCTGTAAGGTTAAACACATCTTCAAATGAATTGGTGCAGGATTAAGTGGACAAGATTTGCAGATTATCATGAATTGATATTGTTTAACAAGGGTAAGGTAATAATTTATATTTTCCTATTTCTTTATTTCCCTTTCTTATGTGTTTTTTGCACAAACTTTTGTTAAAAATTAAAACACTGCAATAAGTATCCCATTTTTCTTGTATATATGGATGTGGATTGACATGAAATGCCATTTGTATTTGTTTTTAAATGATCTTGATATCAAGAATAATCCCTTTCAAGATTATATGTCAAATTTAAGAAAAAGAATTTAGTTACATTTGTAATAACTTTTTTGTTCCTCATAAATAATCAAATACATGATATACTAAAAAAAATGAAAATTTATAGATAAGAAGCCCACATATTATTTATATTTTATCTTCATATTTGTTTGATTACACTATTAAATTTATTTTATGTTTATGTGTGAAAATTTTTTAGAGACATATGCAGAGGAATTATATTTTTCTTGCTATTTGCAACAAGTTCCACAAACAATGAAGAAAGTGCTCCAAGTCCCTTCTTTTTCTCCTCTTCATCAATCTACTTGTGTAAGCTTTCTTTGTTCTTTTTTAACTTTTACTATGCAAATATATAGCATAAATATAAATGTAGATAGTACAAGTGAAGCCCCATCACTATTTAACTTTATATTACATGACACATGGTTGAAAATGAGATTTCTTACTTGATAAAGATGTAGGCTCTATTTGGGACAAATTATAGTGTTGTAAAAACTTATATTTCAATACATAAACAGGTAGGCAGGCTAACCATTTTCAGCCATAAGCTTATATTTGAATGGAGCTGACACTGAAAAAGTTTAAGATGCACTGAGGGTGCTTGACATTGTCTTGAGACAGCAAGCGGCTAAAAGGTATCCAGACGACCGGAACTAATTAAGAAACTTGCACTTTGAAATGATGCATTGCTTACTGTTATGAATGTGGAATATGCAGGGATTGCCTTTTGGTGAGGCAGTCATTTTTCCATGACGACTCTAGGATGCTTACTAGTGTTGGAGGAGGGGTTTCTGCTTGTCGTGGTCTCCATTCTAGTTTTCGTCCTACTCAGGGAGGATTGTCACTCAATTTAGGTAAGGATGCTATATTTTTTCTGCCTAACCCCGTTTTCAAGATTATATCTCTAAAACACTTATTTCACTTGACTCCCTTATTTCACTTGATGCCCACTTACTCATTCATTTTTTCAGACGTGTCAACGACCATGATCCTTACTCCTGGGCCTGTAATTGATTTCCTGAGAGCCAATCAGGGTATACAGGATGCTCGTAGAATAGACTGGATTAAGGTAATTCATGAAATGACACCTGAAAAACCTGCATTGTGCTTCTTCTTTTTGTCTATTAAATTGTGCTTTTACAAATGCAACAGGCCAAGAAAATGCTGAGAAACATGAGAGTCAAGGCCACGCATAGCAACCGAGAATTTAAGATAAAAGGGTTGAGTGAGAAGCCTTGCAATGAGCTATAGTAAGTTGTTTAATTTTTTTAATTCATCCTTTTCTAATGTTCAAAATGAAGAGGCCTGTCTGTGAATTGATTCTCACTTTGTTTCTTTCTGTTTGAAGTTTCACATTGAAAGAAAAACCTGGAGATACCGGTAGCCGTGGTGAAGTGAAGCCTAAGGAGATTACAGTTTATGAATACTTTAGAAGACATCTGAATTTGGAACTTAGAACTTCTGCGTACTTTCCGTGCATTGATGTTGGTAAACCCAGCAAACCTATTTATCTCCCATTGGCGGTGAGTAAACATGATTGAGATATTTTTGCATATTCTAGTTTCTTTATCTTCTAATTTTGTTTTTACTTGAAGCGATTGATTTTTTGCCTGTTGTAATTTTTAGTTCTGTAGCCTGGTCTCCCTTCAGCGATATACAAAATTACTATCTTCTGTGCAAATAGCCTCTGTGTCATTGGTGGTAACTTTAATAATGGCATCAGCGGTGGTAGCATTGGTGATATCTCCAATCTTCATGTCTTCAATTTGGCTTGTCGATATCTTTCTGAGTTCTCTAGTAGCTTTCCTGACTTCTCGATAAGCCATTCTGGAGTTCTCGAATGACTTCTCTATAACATTAAATCTGTGACTTGTAGAGATCTTGACTTGGAGTATTTTTCTCCAAACAGATTTATTCAACTCCAAGCTTCTTCAAAATTCTTCTGAGGCATGATCTTCTTGATCTTCTTCTAGATAGAATCCTTATGCTTGATACTGTTTTAGGAAAAAGACTCAAGTCTGCTCCTTTGCATTTTTACAGACTTTAAGTGTTGCAAGTACAAAATATAAATTAAGATAACAATAAAACTTACTTAGGGTTGACAAAATGTCTTTAAAGTACAGGCATGTCTTTTATAACACATTTTAACTTTTTTCATGTAAAATTCATAATGTTACATATCTGTTTAAAATATTTATTTTTTTGAATTAAAGTTTAATATTTATAATTTTATTCAAAAAAGAAATTCGAAAAGTAATTTGTGAACATATCCTCTTTATTCATCTTAAAATAATAATGGAATTGTATTTTGGTACATATTTGACAAAATAATATCTTTTTGTACTAGTACGCCTTTTGTGCTTGTCACTGGTAGCAAGAAAGTACAAAGTCGTTCACGTCGCTGGTTTCCATTTCCTACTGACCTTGTGGAAAGACCCAAAATTTATTAGAAAACTTTTTTATTGAAAATTTTAAGTTAAAAAGCATGTTTATAAATATAAGCATGGTTTACAATAATAAATTTTTATTACAATTGAAATTAATAAAAGTTTTGATTATAATTACGTCAAAGTACATATGGTCAAGTCAAACAACTTATATGCTAGACACTATGAGTTGTATTTCTCATGGAATGTCTTCCCAATCTAGATTTTTCCCAATCAACCAGTGGATGAAATATGGTATATGTAGTTTTACCCACAATTTAGTGTCATTTTTACATTTTCAAATCAAATTGACTAATAATTAAATAAAAATCAACAATCATATTATCATTCACTTTAATTCTTATGTTTAAATAAACAAAGAAATTAGTAAATATTTTTAAAAACCTTATCATTTTTCAAATACGTATAAATTGTTTGTCAAAAATTTTTGTATCGTATCTTATACCTCTAGAAATTCAATTTGATTAAATATTGTTATGTAAACATTAATTTGTACATGACAATTAATTTCTACATTATAGCGACATGTTTTTTAGACTTAAATCTATTGTAATAGTAATATTATCCTTGTTAGTAAGGGTTGTAGTTGTACATATATTATTGTTAATTGAGGTCAGTATGTGATTTATATATAATCAAATTTAAAATTTTCGATAAAATGTCATTTTTAAGTTATGTTTTTTATACAATACTTACTACTTAATTTTTACAATGTCATTTTATTTACCATACAAAATAAATTAGGGTAATACTTATTTAGACTTGTACATCCACATCCAATTAATTTATATAATACATGGAGCACACTATGTTGAATCAAAAATTTAAACTATATTCGGCCCACTGAAACATATTATATACAATTGGGCCTCCAGAATAGAGAAAATAAAAAATGTAGGTAAAACCCTAATATAACCACAAGCGGCCGACTTAAAAACAAAATAAACTTGTACATGGCTATGAAATAGTGTTTTGGTATTATTTATATTTTGTGTGAAAGAGTGTTTTGGTGCTGTAAGGTTAAACACATCTTCAAATGAATTGGTGCAGGATTAAGTGGACAAGATTTGCAGATTATCATGAATTGATATTGTTTAACAAGGGTAAGGTAATAATTTATATTTTCCTATTTCTTTATTTCCCTTTCTTATGTGTTTTTTGCACAAACTTTTGTTAAAAATTAAAACACTGCAATAAGTATCCCATTTTTCTTGTATATATGGATGTGGATTGACATGAAATGCCATTTGTATTTGTTTTTAAATGATCTTGATATCAAGAATAATCCCTTTCAAGATTATATGTCAAATTTAAGAAAAAGAATTTAGTTACATTTGTAATAACTTTTTTGTTCCTCATAAATAATCAAATACATGATATACTAAAAAAAATGAAAATTTATAGATAAGAAGCCCACATATTATTTATATTTTATCTTCATATTTGTTTGATTACACTATTAAATTTATTTTATGTTTATGTGTGAAAATTTTTTAGAGACATATGCAGAGGAATTATATTTTTCTTGCTATTTGCAACAAGTTCCACAAACAATGAAGAAAGTGCTCCAAGTCCCTTCTTTTTCTCCTCTTCATCAATCTACTTGTGTAAGCTTTCTTTGTTCTTTTTTAACTTTTACTATGCAAATATATAGCATAAATATAAATGTAGATAGTACAAGTGAAGCCCCATCACTATTTAACTTTATATTACATGACACATGGTTGAAAATGAGATTTCTTACTTGATAAAGATGTAGGCTCTATTTGGGACAAATTATAGTGTTGTAAAAACTTATATTTCAATACATAAACAGGTAGGCAGGCTAACCATTTTCAGCCATAAGCTTATATTTGAATGGAGCTGACACTGAAAAAGTTTAAGATGCACTGAGGGTGCTTGACATTGTCTTGAGACAGCAAGAAACTTGCACTTTGAAATGATGCATTGCTTACTGTTATGAATGTGGAATATGCAGGGATTGCCTTTTGGTGAGGCAGTCATTTTTCCATGACGACTCTAGGATGCTTACTAGTGTTGGAGGAGGGGTTTCTGCTTGTCGTGGTCTCCATTCTAGTTTTCGTCCTACTCAGGGAGGATTGTCACTCAATTTAGGTAAGGATGCTATATTTTTTCTGCCTAACCCCGTTTTCAAGATTATATCTCTAAAACACTTATTTCACTTGACTCCCTTATTTCACTTGATGCCCACTTACTCATTCATTTTTTCAGACGTGTCAACGACCATGATCCTTACTCCTGGGCCTGTAATTGATTTCCTGAGAGCCAATCAGGGTATACAGGATGCTCGTAGAATAGACTGGATTAAGGTAATTCATGAAATGACACCTGAAAAACCTGCATTGTGCTTCTTCTTTTTTGTCTATTAAATTGTGCTTTTACAAATGCAACAGGCCAAGAAAATGCTGAGAAACATGAGAGAAGGCCACGCATAGCAACCGAGAATTTAAGATAAAAGGGTTGAGTGAGAAGCCTTGCAATGAGCTATAGTAAGTTATTTAATTTTTTTAATTCATCCTTTTCTAATGTTCAAAATGAAGAGGCCTGTCTGTGAATTGATTCTCACTTTGTTTCTTTCTGTTTAAAGTTTCACATTGAAAAAAAAACCTGGAGATATCGGTAGCCGTGGTGAAGTGAGGCCTAAGGAGATTACAGTTTATGAATACTTTAGAAGACATCTGAATTTGGAACTTAGAACTTCTGCGTACTTTCCGTGCCTTGATGTTGGTAAACCGAGCAAACCTATTTATCTCCCATTGGAGGTGAGTAAACATGATTGAGATATTTTTGCATATTCTAGTTTCTTTATCTTCTAATTTTTTTTTTACTTGAAGCGATTGATTTTTTGCCTGTTGTAATTTTTAGTTCTGTAGCCTGGTCTCCCTTCAGAAATATACAAAATCACTATCTTATGTGCAAATAGCCTCTTTAGTATAAAAGTCCAGGCAGGGACCTCTGGAGAGGAAAGAAGTTCTTACTGATGTAAAATTTCTCCGAATATTTAAATTTTCAAGTTTTGGTTATTATTTCTCATTGTAGCTCTTTAGTTCATTTTTTTAAAATATAATTTTTATAATTGATCAATACACTTCCATTTTCAGTCTATGAAAAAGTATCGGTATGATGAAGATCCTCTCTTATATGCTTGCGGCATATCAATGGAGAAACAGCTTACCAAATTTGTGGCACTAGTAGCCGTAATCTTAGTAGGGGAATTGGTGGTGGCATTGTTGGTGGTGAAGTTCGTGCTAACTTAAGCAGTGTCATTGGTGGTAACTTTAATAATGGCATCAGCGGTGGTAGTATTGGTGGTATATTGGGTAGTCTTAGTAGTGGCATTGGTGGTAGCATGACTGGCATCTTTAGTGGTTACATTGGTGGTACTAGAGACGATAATATTAGTAGTGGATGTGGTGGCATTGATGGTGACATTGGTGGTGGTGCTCTTATTAGTCCAATTGGTGTCATTGGAAGCAGTAATTTTAGTAGGAGAATTAGTGGTGGTATTATTGGTGTTGGTGTTGAAGTTCTTGCTAGTTTAAGCAGTTCCATTCATGGCCACTTTAATGATGGTATTACAGGTGATACAATTGATGATATATTGGTTAGTCTTAGTAGTTGTATTGGTGGTGGCATTGGTGGTAACATTGCTGGTAGCTTTAGTGGTGGCATGGCTAGTTTCCATAGTGATAGCATTAGTGGTATATTGGTTAGTCTTAATAGTGGCAATGGTGGTAGCATTAGTGGTAGCTTAAGTGGAAACATTGGTGATCGCATGGCTGGTAGCTTTAGTGGTAGCACTGGTTGTATGTTCCGTAATATTTGGAGGTAGTGGTTTTAGTTATTGTCTTGGTGCCAGTTGCTAATGGTGAAAACTTTGATAGTGGTGGTATTGGTGGTAGTGCTTTAAATATGAGTGGTGGGCTGGTAACATTAACGCGCCTTACAGTGTTGAGCAACTACCTTCACATCGACATCAATATCAACATTATCCTAATAATTCCTTAAAACTCCTGATGTGGCTTTTTCTAATTTGGTTGCTTGTGTTACTCTCAACTCTACTATCACTTTTACAGAGGCAGGAGATTACTTCCCAAAAGTAGCTCAGGTTCTCCAAGAAGTTCAGAAAACTTCCTACAAATGTTTCATCTCTTACAAAATTGTATCATAAAATCCATATTTGGAGTGGTACCTGGATTAGATTAGTAATTAGATTTTTGTTCATACTTTCACCAAATATTATTATATTTATTTATTTGTTTTTTCTTGTTATATATTTTTTTTACATCTTAAATTTAAATTTTACGTCTAGTTGTTATATATTTTAACAATGCCATATGCACCTTTTTTAAAATTTTAACTCAGAAAAGAAAATATATACCATATCTATATTATACGAATTTTAATTTATTAAAATATGACATTTTAAACTCCTTTGTAAATGATTTAATTTTGTGAAACACGTTAAATTTAAATATTTTATCAAAATATGTTATATGTGACTTAGTGCTAAATACTAATCTAGCCATTTGAGACTAAGTGTTGTGTTGTGTAAATTTTTAGTTTTTTCCTGAATTTCTTGGTCACTTATTTTCTATTTCATGTTTTCAAGAAAATAGAATTGAAAATTAGAAAAACTCTAAAGAATAGAAAACAAATAAAACAGAATTGTAGAAAAAAATACAGGACATGAAAATAAAATTAATGAAAAAACAAAAATTTAATATAGAATACAAAATACAGAATACTAAAAATATATACAGTACACAATATAATTACAGTACACAGTATACCTAAAAATTATTTAGAAATTTTAGCTTAGAAAAATTTATTATGTGCAAAATATAATTCACGCTATTATACAAAATAGATGTTCAATTCCGATAGCTACCTTAATAAATGTAGAACACATAAAAATTAAATAACATTAGTTAAAAATATAAAACACATGACAAACAAAAAATACAGAACACAATTATAAAATTATAAAGTAAGGAAATATAAGGTACACAAAAACTTAAAGAACATAAAATTAATTATAGGCACCTCAAAATTACTAGACATATTAAAGAACACTCAAAATAAAGACTGTAAAACACTAAAAGTGGACATATTAAAGAACACTCAAACTAAAAACTGTAAAACACTAAAAGTGGACATATTAAAGAACACTCAAAATAAAAATTGTAAAACAGTAAAAGTAAACGTTGTTATGAGGTGATGAACGTGCACCTATCATAAATAGTTACTTAGTTACCTCAATACACTACCCACTGATAACTACATAAAACTACTCCAGATGTCCATCCAAATAAACTGTAATATACCTTTTTATTTGTTATGCAGTCAATCATTTTTTTTTCATTTTTTTTTCATTTCTCAATAATATTGTCTTCTTTAAAAAAATTATATTAAGCTAAGAATTGTATGAATGTATTTTGTGAGAAAATAATATTGTGTAAAAAATAATGTTCTATTGAATAATTATGTTTTGACTTAGTATTCTATTGAAAATCATGTTCTGAATAAAATACTATTGTTGTGTAAAAAGGTATTGTTATGGAAAAAAGTGTAAAAGTTGTAAATCATTTTAAAAACATAAAATATATTTTAAATTTGTGTTCCTCATCGGTATAAAAGAATAATTTTTCGGAATTTAAAAAACAAAAAAATAGATAAAAATTAGAGAAATGTGTTTCTTAAGAAAAAGGACAAAAAAAGTACAATTAGTTCATAACATGTAGTTATTATTAAAAGTTACTAGTTTCTATGAACCTTCCTCTAAAATTAGTTATTAACAAGCCCTTATTATTAAAAGATAATAGGTTATATGATATATATAGATGATTGATGAAGGTTCAACCATAACCCAATTGTTAATTTAATGGTAACCTAGTAACTCGTCCACAATTATGAAGGTTTATTCTTTATATAATGTTTTGTTCTTATTGTGCATTCCTTAGATTTAAAATTTTATATAGACATGATTACCTTTTATACACTTTGTTAAACTGTTATATTACCTCTAGTCTCTATTATAACTCTACCTTTCTTTGTTTTTTAGTTAAATGATCAATTTTTTACATAGGATACAATTATTAGTTTAACAAGATAATATCATTCAACAAAATAAAATATACTTGTGTAAATTATTTATTCTCCATTAATTTAGTTTGGAACTTTTGCCTAAAATTAAAAAAAGGAACAATGTAACTCAAAAAAGTTAAAAATTAAATACAAGCTCCAAAAAATATTACCTAACACATTAAACTTTAATAGTCATATTAAAATTATATTGAACACATATATAAATATTTTACACGAAAAACAACTATAACACAAAATAATATATAAAGGCTAAACCAAATGCTTATAAACTTGAATCATATATTTATTTATATTTTACTTTATTTCAAATACATTACATAATATATAATATATAAAATATAGAACATGAGAAATAGAGCATATAATAAATAGAAATAATTAAGAAAGTACATAATTCTAAGAATTACAGCACATATAAAAATATAGGAAAGATGAAAAAATATAGAATGGTTAAAAGTTTTTTGAAGTACCAAAAAGTATTAAAAATTCAAACTCCAAGAAATTTACGGTACACATTAGTGGTATGTAATATTAAACATACACATAAATTTTTTAATTTGATTACAAAATATAAATAAGTTACACAAAACACAAATAGAGAACACAACATAATATATAAGACCTGAATATAATGTTAAACAAAATTAAATCACATATTTAAAGAAATTTACATTATTAGAAATACAGAGCATTATACAATTTATAAAAATATAGAACATAAAATTTAAAGCATTAAAAATTGGAGATAGAAAGAATTATAAAATACATATGACAAACAAATTACATAACATGTAAAAATACTAAACATGTAAAAAAGTACACAATGGTTAAAAGTTCTCTAAAGTATTAAAAAATATTTGGCACATTGTTAGGACGAAAACACGTGTTAATATTCACACAAGTATATGCGATCGCAAGTAATATAGAATTAATTACTAGTTCATTCCCACAGAGACTGGTTTAGGTTAATTTCAATCAATGTACTTATGCAATGATGGTATGTTTATTATTCAATGTTAAGATGATAACAAATTGAGAGTGTTTATAACTACGAGATTATACTAACTAATATTAACTATAAGAATTAAGGTTGATTAACTTACATAACACAAACATGGGATTCTAACTTCATTAAATACTTCATTCAATAGCCTTCTTGTTCTTAACCTTAGCATACAATGGTGATGATAATAATCAGATAATACGAAACTGGTAAACGCCAACTTTTGTTGTACGAATACCCTACTACCAGACATACACAAAAGAGATAAAAGCTGAATAGACACCAATTATATTGAGACCCTATATGTCTATAGAATTTGATAACATGACGGTTTAATGCGCAAGTTTACATAGGGCAAGTATGATGGTTAAAATTACCTACAAATCATGCATAATAAATACATGAACCTATGCTTGCATGTCAAGTTCTAAACCTCTAAATTCACTGTCACTTCATTAGAGATTAACACGGTATCTTAGAAGTTTGCGATGCTCTTAAGATGAATAAGCACAACCAATACTAGGATATCATACAATCACCACACAGTAAGGTATCATAAAAATTAACTAAAGAAATCCATAAGTAAATCCGCTAGAACCCCACGATAACGATTAGCCCAAAAGCGAACTCATCATCACCATGGGTTCCGATGAAAGCATGGTATAATAAACTAAGTCTTTATAAATATGAATAATAAACAAAGTACATAATCAAGAGTATTAGGTTCAACAAAACACGAAACGAGCATCCAAGATTACAACTTAGAACAAAGAATCACAAGAATAAACTAGATCACCTTCTTCGCCTTGGTTGAATTGTGCTATAGGTCTTCTTGATGTCTTCTCCTTAAGCTCTGTTATTGAAAACGTTGTTAAGTTATCATTATATAGCAGCCCAATTAATCCAGAAGTCCAAAAAACAGTCTTCTAATTCAAACAAGAATCTGAAATCCCGACCTGGCGCGGCCGCGCGCTTCACCAGCACGTGGGTTCTGTCTTTCTGCTTCTCTGGCGTGGCCGCACGCTACCACAGCGAGGGCGCACCGTCCTTCTGGAAAAACTAAAATTGCTTTCTTTATTTGCTAGTTCTTGATGGCCTTTACACGAGCACTCTTCACAACACCTTCCTAACACCATTTTAGCATCAAAGCAATGCTAAATAACCTTGATCCCTCCAATATACCTGAAATACAGAAATACTACAAAATATATCAAAAACACAAATAATTTGAGTACAAAACATTAATTCAAGTCTTTATAGAGCATTCTAAGTGGACTTAATTGCCACTTAACATAGATGACAATTAATGAAAAAAGTATGTATATTTACAGAACACTACATTAAAATAGAACAGGGGTTTGTAGATGACAAGAAATATATTAGAGGTAGATATCCTAACAATTTTAGACTTTTCCATGCATCCAGATAAGTCACCAGGTCCACATGGGTTGGACCCAGAATTTTTCAAACTTATTGGAATATTATTAGAAGATATGTTGTTCAATTTTGTCTGACTTTCTTTGATACAGAACATGAGAACATGGCCTAGGGAACTAAATCTTACGCTTGTACATCTTATTTCCTTTGTTAAACAAATGAAAAATATGAAAGATCTTCGACTTATCTCTCTTAATAATGTTCTGATGCGTATATTGTCTAAGGTTCTGGAGAATAAGTTGAAACTATGTACAAATTCGATAGTGTCTAACAAACAGAGTACTTTTAATGAAGGGAGGCTATTAACTGATAATGCAATAATTGCATTTGAAGTCATATGAGAAACATGTCCTCTCTGGGTTAAAAATTGATATTTTTGAGGAATAAGATTGGTTAGAATGAAGATTTATTAAACAAATGCTGCATAAATTTGGTTTCCACTCGGCGTGGATTTCTAGGACTATGACATGTGTTCAAAAAGTCTCATATAGTTTTGTACACAGTAGTGGAATTTTCGGTGATGTGCATTCGCAACGGTGACTTCGACATGGAGATCCAATCTCTCCCTACTTGTAAAAAATGGTGACTACAAAATATAAGTGATATAAATGATAATTAAATAATTTTAATATATTTTTGTAAGGATTAATTATTTATTGAAAACATATTCTCATTATAAAATCGTCACAAATGAAGTTACAAACTTATAATTTTTTGCATAAATGATTACTTTGTATAATTATTATAATATTTTTTTTTAAAAAAAAAGAAAATTGACCAACTCTAATATAACCGGTAGATTCAAATTATAACAAAAAACTATAAAGTTGGTATGAAATTTAACTAGTCATTTTCTACCATTTATTAGTTAAAAAAAAATGCTTAGTGGGCCCCTAGTAGTCATTTGTTACCAAACTCCATAGAAATGATGAATTACTTAAAACCTTAGGCCAAACTTAGTAGAATATACTCCTCCCCATAACCCATGTCATTTTATTAGGAAATGAATAACACACAGAGGGGGGGGGGGTGAATGTGTTTTACTGTTTTTAGGCTTTTCTTGAATTTTTTGGTTGAACAGAGTAAATTAATTCTTGTAGTGAAATGTGTTCATGCAGAATTTAAGCTTGCAGAAAATAAAGAACACAGATCTTCAAAACTCACTTAATTTTGTATTAAAATTAAGACTGTTTTTCTACAAAATTTCTAGGCTCTTTGTTGATAAAGAGCTTAGCTTCTTCTTGAGAGTGTTACAAGAAATTTGATCCAAATTGTTACAACAGACTAAACGACCAGTGTTAACTTTATAATTTAGTTAACTGCTTGTTTACAAAGTGGATAATGAGATATGCTATTAGCTTTTCTAAACTGTCACTTGTCATTTCTATTTATAGAAAAGTAGATCTTCCATTTATGGCTTAGCATATCTTTAGCATCCTGTGTTTACTTTGATCTTCCTCTGTCAGTTAATCTTTACCATTGATCTTGCACATTCTTCAAGCTACTTTTTATAGACTTGTCAATCCAGCTGTTAGATTATTTGTTGATTGTTTATCTTGAATATTAAACTGATATGCAATTTTGTACTTTGAGATTGTACCTCGAGATCTCGAGTTTAGGTCTATAGAACACTTGACATCTCGATAAGTATATTGGTTTATCGAGATCTCTAGTACTTTATATTTAGTTTGGCTTGTAGAGGTCTTCAGTTCTCTATAAGTGATTTTAGTCTTGTCGAGATCTCTATTCTTCACATCTTCACTTTGACTTATCGATAACTCTTAGTTCCCTAGTGGCTTCTTGACTTGTCGATATCTCAGAGTTCTATGGTCAAATTAACTTGTCGATATCTCAGAGTTTTCTAGTGATCCTTAACTTGTCGATATCTCTGAGTTCTCTAGTGAATTTTGACTTATCGATATCTCTGAGTTCTCTAGTGGAACTTGACTTATCGATAACTCAGAGTTCTCTAATGAATATAGACTTGTCGATAACTCTGAGTTCTCTAGTGAAAAATTACTTATCCATATCTCCAATCTGCATGTCTTCAATTTGGCTTGTCGATATCTTTCTGAGTTCTCTAGTAGCTTTCCTGAGTTCTCTAGTAGCTTTCCTGACTTCTCGATAAGCCATTCTGGAAATCTCGAATAACTTCTCTATAACATTAAATATGTGACTTGTAGAGATCTTAACTTAGAGTATTTTTCTCCAAACAGATTTATTCAACTCCAAGCTTCTTCAAAATTCTTCTGAGGCATGATCTTCTTGATCTTCTTCCACATAGAATCCTAATACTTGATACTGTTTTAGGAAAAAGACTCCAGTCTGCTCCTTTGCATTTTTACAGACTTTAAGTGTTGCAAGTATAAAATATAAATTAAGATAACAATAAAACTTACTTAGGGTTGACAAAATGTCTTAGTCTTGTTAAAGTACAGGCATGTTTTTTACAACACATTTTAACTTTTTTCATGTAAAATTCATAATGTTACATATCTGTTTAAAATATTTATTTTTTTGAATTAAAGTTTAATATTTATAATTTTATTTAAAAAAGAAATTTGAAAAGTAATTTGTGAACATATCCTCTTTATTCATCTTAAAATAATAATGGAATTATATTTTGATACATATTTGACAAAATAATATCTTTTTGTACTAGTAGGCCTTTTGTGCTTGTCACTCGTAGCAAGAAAATACAAAGTCGGTTAACGTTGCCCGTTTCCATTTCCTACTGACCTTATGGAAATACCCAAAATTTATTAGAAAACTTTTTTATTGAAAATTTTGAGTTAAAAAGCATGTTTATAAATATAAGCATGGTTTACAATAATAAATTTTTATTACAATTGAAATTAATAAAAGTTTTGATTATAATTACGTCAAAGTACATATGGTCAAGTGAAACAACTTATATGCTAGACACTATGAGTTGTATTTCTCATGGAATGTCTTCCCAATCTAGATTTTTCCCAATCAACCCGTGGATGAAATATGGTATATGTAGTTTCACCCACAATTTAGTGTCATTTTTACATTTTCAAATCAAATTGACTAATAATTAAATAAAAATCAACAATCATATTATCATTCACTTTAATTCTTATGTTTAAATAAACAAAGAAATTAGTAAATATTTTTAAAAACCTTATCATTTTTCAAATACGTATAAATTGTTTGTCAAAATTTTTTTTATCGTATCTTATACCTCTAGAAATTCAATTTGATTAAATATTGTTATGTAAACATTAATTTGTACATGACAATTAATTTCTACATTATATCGACATGTTTTTTAGACTTAAATCTATTGTAATAGTAATATTATCATTGCTAGTAAGGGTTGTAGTTGTACATATATTATTGTTAATTGAGGTGAGTATGTGATTTATATATAATCAAATTTAAAATTTTCGATAAAATGTCATTTTTAAGTTATGTTTTTTATACAATACTTACTACTTAATTTTTACAATGTCATTTTATTTACCATGCAAAATAAATTAGGGTAATACTTATTTAGACTTGTACATCCATACCCAATTAATTTATATAATACATGGAGCACACTATGTTGAATCAAAAATTTAAACTATATTCGGCCCACTGAAATATATTATATACAATTGGGCCTCCAGAATAGAGAAAATAAAAAATGTAGGTAAAACCCTAATATAACCACAAGCGGCCGACTTAAAAACAAAATAAACTTGTACATGGCTATGAAATAGTGTTTTGGTATTATTTATATTTTGTGTGAAAGAGTGCTTTGGTGCTGTAAGGTTAAACACATCTTCAAATGAAGTGGTGCAGGATTAAGTGGACAAGATTTGGAGATTATCATGAATTGATATTGTTTAACAAGGGTAAGGTAATAATTTATATCTTCCTATTTCTTTATTTCCCTTTCTTATATGTTTTTTGCACAAACTTTTGTTAAAAATTAAAACCCTGCAATAAGTATCCCATTTTTCTTGTATATATGGATGTGGATTGACATGAAATGCCATTTGTATTTGTTTTTAATTGATCTTGATATCAAGAATTATCCCTTTCAAGATTATATGTCAAATTTAAGAAAAAGAATTTAGTTACATTTGTAATAACTTTTTTGCTCCTCATAAATAATCAAATACATGATATACTAAAAAAATCAAAATTTATAGATAAGAAGCCCACATATTATTTATATTTTATCTTCATATTTGTTTGATTACACTATTAAATTTATTTTATGTTTATGTGTGAAAATTTTTTAGAGACATATGCAGAGGAATTATATTTTTCTTGCTATTTGCAACAAGTTCCACAAACAATGAAGAAAGTACTCCAAGTCCCTTCATTTTCTCCTCTTCATCAATCTACTTGTGTAAGCTTTCTTTGTTCTTTTTTAACTTTTACTATGCAAATATATAGCATAAATATAAATGTAGATAGTACAAGTGAAGCCCCATCACTATTTAACTTTATATTACATGACACATGGTTTGAAAATGAGATTTCTTACTTGATAAAGATGTAGGCTCTATTTGGGACAAATTATAGTATTGTAAAAACTTATATTTCAATACATAAACAGGTAGGCAGGCTAACCATTTTCAGCCATAAGCTTATATTTGAATGGAGCTGACACTGAAAAGGTTTAAGATGCACTGAGGGTGCTTGACATTGTCTTGAGATAGCAAGCGGCTAAAAGGTATCGAGACGACCAGAACTAATTAAGAAACTTGCACTTTGAAATGATGCATTGCTTACTGTTATGAATGTGGAATATGCAAGGATTGCCTTTTGGTGAGGCAGTCATTTTTCCATGACGACTCTAGGATGCTTACTAGTGTTGGAGGAGGGGTTTCTGCTTGTCGTGGTCTCCATTCTAGTTTTCGTCCTACTCAGGGAGGATTGTCACTCAATTTAGGTAAGGATGCTATATTTTTTCTGCCTAACCCCATTTTCAAGATTATATCTCTAAAACACTTATTTCACTTGACTCCCTTATTTCACTTGATGCCCACTTACTCATTCATTTTTTCAGACGTGTCAACGACCATGATCCTTACTCCTGGGCCTGTAATTGATTTCCTGAGAGCCAATCAGGGTATACAGGATGCTCGTAGAATAGACTGGATTAAGGTAATTCATGAAATGACACCTGAAAAACCTACATTAGTGCTTCTTTTTTGTGTCTATTAAATTGTGCTTTTACAAATGCAACAGGCCAAGAAAATGCTGAGAAACATGAGAGTCAAGGCCACGCATAGCAACCGAGAATTTAAGATAAAAGGGTTGAGTGAGAAGCCTTGCAATGAGCTATAGTAAGTTGTTTAATTTTTTTAATTCATCCTTTTCTAATGTTCAAAATGAAGAGGCCTGTCTGTGAATTGATTCTCACTTTGCTTCTTTCTGTTTGAAGTTTCACATTGAAAGAAAAACCTGGAGATACCGGTAGCCGTGGTGAAGTGAAGCCTAAGGAGATTACAGTTTATGAATACTTTAGAAGACATCTGAATTTGGAACTTAGAACTTCTGCGTACTTTCCGTGCATTGATGTTGGTAAACCCATCAAACCTATTTATCTCCCATTGGCGGTGAGTAAACATGATTGAGATATTTTTGCATATTTTAGTTTCTTTATCTTCAAATTTTGTTTTTACTTGAAGCGATTGATTTTTTGCGTGTTGTAATTTTTAGTTCTGTAGCCTGGTCTCCCTTCAGCGATATACAAAATTACTATCTTCTGTGCAAATAGCCTCTGTGTCATTGGTGGTAACTTTAATAATGGCATCAGCGGTGGTAGCATTGGTGATATCTCCAATCTTCATGTCTTCAATTTGGCTTGTCGATATCTTTCTGAGTTCGCTAGTAGCTTTTCTGACTTCTCGATAAGCCATTCTGGAGTTCTCGAATGACTTCTCTATAACATTAAATCTGTGACTTGTAGAGATCTTGACTTGGAGTATTTTTCTCCAAAAGATTTATTCAACTCCAAGCTTCTTCAAAATTCTTCTGAGGCATGATCTTCTTGATCTTCTTCTAGATAGAATCCTTATGCTTGATATTGTTTTAGGAAAAAGGCTCAAGTCTGCTCCTTTGCATTTGCAAGTACAAAATATAAATTAAGATAATAATAAAACTTACTTAGGGTTGACAAAATGTCTTAGTTTTGTTAAAGTAGAGGCATGTCTTTTACAACACATTTTAACTTTTTTCTTGTAAAATTCATAATGTTACATATCTGTTTAAAATATTTATTTTTTTGAATTAAAGTTTAATATTTATAATTTTATTCAAAAAAGAAATTCGAAAAGTAATTTGTGAACATATCATCTTTATTCATCTTAAAATAATAATGGAATTGTATTTTGGTACATATTTGACAAAATAATATCTTTTTGTACTAGTACGCCTTTTGTGCTTGTCACTGGTAGCAAGAAAGTACAAAGTCGGTTCAGGTTGCCCATTTCCATTTCCTACTGACCTTGTGGAAAGACCCAAAATTTATTAGAAAACTTTTTTATTGAAAATTTTGAGTTATAAAGCATGTTTATAAATATAAGCATGGTTTACAATAATAAATTTTTATTACAATTGAAATTAATAAAAGTTTTGATTATAATTACGTCAAAGTACATATGGTCAAGTCAAACAACTTATATGCTAGACACTATGAGTTGTATTTCTCATGGAATGTCTTCCCAATCTAGATTTTTCCCAATCAACCAGTGGATGAAATATGGTATATGTAGTTTTACCCACAATTTAGTGTCATTTTTACATTTTCAAATCAAATTGACTAATAATTAAATAAAAATCAACAATCATATTATCATTCACTTTAATTCTTATGTTTAAATAAACAAAGAAATTAGTAAATATTTTTAAAAACCTTATCATTTTTCAAATACGTATAAATTGTTTGTCAAAAATTTTTGTATCGTATCTTATACCTCTAGAAATTCAATTTGATTAAATATTGTTATGTAAACATTAATTTGCACATGGCAATTAATTTGTACATTATACCACATGTTTTTTAGACTTAAATCTATTGTAATAGTAATATTATCCTTGTTCGTAAGGATTGTAGTTGTACATATATTATTGTTAATTGAGGTCAGTATGTGATTTATATATAATCAAATTTAAAATTTTCGCTAAAATGTCATTTTTAAGTTATGTTTTTTATAAAATACATACTACTTAATTTTTACAATGTCATTTTATTTACCATACAAAATAAATTAGGGTAATACTTATTTAGACTTGTACATCCACATCCAATTAATTTATATAATACATGGAGCACACTATGTTGAATCAAAAATTTAAACTATATTCGGCCCACTGAAACATATTATATACAATTGGGCCTCCAGAATAGAGAAAATAAAAAATGTAGGTAAAACCCTAATATAACCACAAGCGGCCGACTTAAAAACAAAATAAACTTGTACATGGCTATGAAATAGTGTTTTGGTATTATTTATATTTTGTGTGAAAGAGTGTTTTGGTGCTGTAAGGTTAAACACATCTTCAAATGAATTGGTGCAGGATTAAGTGGACAAGATTTGGAGATTATCATGAATTGATATTGTTTAACAAGGGTAAGGTAATAATTTATATTTTCCTATATCTTTATTTCACTTTCTTATGTGTTTTTTGCACAAACTTTTGTTAAAAATTAAAACACTGCAATAAGTATCCCATTTTTCTTGTATATATGGATGTGGATTGACATGAAATGCCATTTGTATTTGTTTTTAAATGATCTTGATATCAAGAATTATCCCTTTCAAGATTATATGTCAAATTTAAGAAAAAGAATTTAGTTACATTTGTAATAACTTTTTTGTTCCTCATAAATAACCAAATACATGATATACTAAAAAAATGAAAATTTATAGATAAGAAGCCCACATATTATTTATATTTTATCTTCATATTTGTTTGATTATACTATTAAATTTATTTTATATTTATGTGAAAATTTTTTAGAGACATATGCAGAGGAATTATATTTTTCTTGCTATTTGCAACAAGTTCCACAAACAATGAAGAAAGTGCTCCAAGTCCCTTCTTTTTCTCCTCTTCATCAATCTACTTGTGTAAGCTTTCTTTGTTCTTTTTTAACTTTTACTATGCAAATATATAGCATAAATATAAATGTAGATAGTACAAGTGAAACCCCATCACTATTTAACTTTATATTACATGACACATGGTTGAAAATGAGATTTCTTACTTGATAAAGATGTAGGCTCTATTTGGGACAAATTATAGTGTTGTAAAAACTTATATTTCAATACATAAATAGGTAGGCAGGCTAACCATTTTCAGCCATAAGCTTATATTTGAATGGAGCTGACACTGAAAAAGTTTAAGATGCACTGAGGGTGCTTGACATTGTCTTGAGACACCAGGGGCTAAAAGGTATCCAGACGACGAGAACTAATTAAGAAACATGCACTTTGAAATGATGCATTGCTTACTGTTATGAATGTGGAATATGCAGGGATTGCCTTTTGGTGAGGCAGTCATTTTTCCATGACGACTCTAGGATGCTTACTAGTGTTGGAGGAGGGGTTTCTGCTTGTCGTGGTCTCCATTCTAGTTTTCGTTCTACTCAGGGAGGATTGTCACTCAATTTAGGTAAGGATGCTATATTTTTTCTGCCTAACCCCGTTTTCAAGATTATATCTCTAAAACACTTATTTCACTTGACTCCCTTATTTCACTTGATGCCCACTTACTCATTCATTTTTTCAGACGTGTCAACGACCATGATCCTTACTCCTGGGCCTGTAATTGATTTCCTGAGAGCCAATCAGGGTATACAGGATGCTCGTAGAATAGACTGGATTAAGGTAATTCATGAAATGACACCTGAAAAACCTGCATTGTGCTTCTTTTTTGTGTCTATTAAATTGTGCTTTTACAAATGCAACAGGCCAAGAAAATGCTGAGAAACATGAGAGTCAAGGCCACGCATAGCAACCGAGAATTTAAGATAAAAGGGTTGAGTGAGAAGCCTTGCAATGAGCTATAGTAAGTTGTTTAATTTTTTTAATTCATCCTTTTCTAATGTTCAAAATGAAGAGGCCTGTCTGTGAATTGATTCTCACTTTGTTTCTTTCTGTTTGAAGTTTCACATTGAAAGAAAAACCTGGAGATACCGGTAGCCGTGGTGAAGTGAAGCCTAAGGAGATTACAGTTTATGAATACTTTAGAAGACATCTGAATTTGGAACTTAGAACTTCTGCGTACTTTCCGTGCATTGATGTTGGTAAACCCAGCAAACCTATTTATCTCCCATTGGCGGTGAGTAAACATGATTGAGATATTTTTGCATATTTTAGTTTCTTTATCTTCAAATTTTGTTTTTACTTGAAGCGATTGATTTTTTGCCTGTTGTAATTTTTAGTTCTGTAGCCTGGTCTCCCTTCAGCGATATACAAAATTACTATCTTCTGTGCAAATAGCCTCTGTGTCATTGGTGGTAACTTTAATAATGGCATCAGCGGTGGTAGCATTGGTGATATCTCCAATCTTCATGTCTTCAATTTGGCTTGTCGATATCTTTCTGAGTTCTCTAGTAGCTTTCCTGACTTCTCGATAAGCCATTCTGGAGTTCTCGAATGACTTCTCTATAACATTAAATCTGTGACTTGTAGAGATCTTGACTTGGAGTATTTTTCTCCAAACAGATTTATTCAATTCCAAGCTTCTTCAAAATTCTTATGAGGCATGATCTTCTTGATCTTCTTCCAGATAGAATCCTTATGCTTGATACTATTTTAGGAAAAAGACTCAAGTCTGCTTCTTTGCATTTTTACAGACTTTAAGTGTTGCAAGTACAAAATATAAATTAAGATAACAATAAAACTTACCTAGGGTTGACAAAATGTCTTAGTTTTGTTAAAGTACAGGCATGTCTTTTACAACACATTTTAACTTTTTTCATGTAAAATTCATAATGTTACATATCTGTTTAAAATATTTATTTTTTTGAATTAAAGTTTAATATTTATAATTTTATTCAAAAAAGAAATTCGAAAAGTAATTTGTGAACATATCCTCTTTATTCATCTTAAAATAATAATGGAATTGTATTTTGGTACATATTTGACAAAATAATATCTTTTTGTACTAGTACGCCTTTTGTGCTTGTCACTGGTAGCAAGAAAGTACAAAGTCGGTTCACGTTGCCGGTTTCCATTTCCTACTGACCTTGTGGAAAGACCCAAAATTTATTAGAAAACTTTTTTATTGAAAATTTTGAGTTAAAAAGCATGTTTATAAATATAAGCATGGTTTACAATAATAAATTTTTATTACAATTGAAATTAATAAAAGTTTTGATTATAATTACGTCAAAGTACATATGGTCAAGTCAAACAACTTATATGCTAGACACTATGAGTTGTATTTCTCATGGAATGTCTTCCCAATCTAGATTTTTCCCAATCAACCAGTGGATGAAATATGGTATATGTAGTTTTACCCACAATTTAGTGTCATTTTTACATTTTCAAATCAAATTGACTAATAATTAAATAAAAATCAACAATCATATTATCATTCACTTTAATTCTTATGTTTAAATAAACAAAGAAATTAGTAAATATTTTTAAAAACCTTATCATTTTTCAAATACGTATAAATTGTTTGTCAAAAATTTTTGTATCGTATCTTATACCTCTAGAAATTCAATTTGATTAAATATTGTTATGTAAACATTAATTTGTACATGACAATTAATTTCTACATTATAGCGACATGTTTTTTAGACTTAAATCTATTGTAATAGTAATATTATCCTTGTTAGTAAGGGTTGTAGTTGTACATATATTATTGTTAATTGAGGTCAGTATGTGATTTATATATAATCAAATTTAAAATTTTCGATAAAATGTCATTTTTAAGTTATGTTTTTTATACAATACTTACTACTTAATTTTTACAATGTCATTTTATTTACCATACAAAATAAATTAGGGTAATACTTATTTAGACTTGTACATCCACATCCAATTAATTTATATAATACATGGAGCACACTATGTTGAATCAAAAATTTAAACTATATTCGGCCCACTGAAACATATTATATACAATTGGGCCTCCAGAATAGAGAAAATAAAAATGTAGGTAAAACCCTAATATAACCACAAGCGGCCGACTTAAAAACAAAATAAACTTGTACATGGCTATGAAATAGTGTTTTGGTATTATTTATATTTTGTGTGAAAGAGTGTTTTGGTGCTGTAAGGTTAAACACATCTTCAAATGAATTGGTGCAGGATTAAGTGGACAAGATTTGCAGATTATCATGAATTGATATTGTTTAACAAGGGTAAGGTAATAATTTATATTTTCCTATTTCTTTATTTCCCTTTCTTATGTGTTTTTTGCACAAACTTTTGTTAAAAATTAAAACACTGCAATAAGTATCCCATTTTTCTTGTATATATGGATGTGGATTGACATGAAATGCCATTTGTATTTGTTTTTAAATGATCTTGATATCAAGAATAATCCCTTTCAAGATTATATGTCAAATTTAAGAAAAAGAATTTAGTTACATTTGTAATAACTTTTTTGTTCCTCATAAATAATCAAATACATGATATACTAAAAAAATGAAAATTTATAGATAAGAAGCCCACATATTATTTATATTTTATCTTCATATTTGTTTGATTACACTATTAAATTTATTTTATGTTTATGTGTGAAAATTTTTTAGAGACATATGCAGAGGAATTATATTTTTCTTGCTATTTGCAACAAGTTCCACAAACAATGAAGAAAGTGCTCCAAGTCCCTTCTTTTTCTCCTCTTCATCAATCTACTTGTGTAAGCTTTCTTTGTTCTTTTTTAACTTTTACTATGCAAATATATAGCATAAATATAAATGTAGATAGTACAAGTGAAGCCCCATCACTATTTAACTTTATATTACATGACACATGGTTGAAAATGAGATTTCTTACTTGATAAAGATGTAGGCTCTATTTGGGACAAATTATAGTGTTGTAAAAACTTATATTTCAATACATAAACAGGTAGGCAGGCTAACCATTTTCAGCCATAAGCTTATATTTGAATGGAGCTGACACTGAAAAAGTTTAAGATGCACTGAGGGTGCTTGACATTGTCTTGAGACAGCAAGCGGCTAAAAGGTATCCAGACGACCGGAACTAATTAAGAAACTTGCACTTTGAAATGATGCATTGCTTACTGTTATGAATGTGGAATATGCAGGGATTGCCTTTTGGTGAGGCAGTCATTTTTCCATGACGACTCTAGGATGCTTACTAGTGTTGGAGGAGGGGTTTCTGCTTGTCGTGGTCTCCATTCTAGTTTTCGTCCTACTCAGGGAGGATTGTCACTCAATTTAGGTAAGGATGCTATATTTTTTTCTGCCTAACCCCGTTTTCAAGATTATATCTCTAAAACACTTATTTCACTTGACTCCCTTATTTCACTTGATGCCCACTTACTCATTCATTTTTTCAGACGTGTCAACGACCATGATCCTTACTCCTGGGCCTGTAATTGATTTCCTGAGAGCCAATCAGGGTATACAGGATGCTCGTAGAATAGACTGGATTAAGGTAATTCATGAAATGACACCTGAAAAACCTGCATTGTGCTTCTTCTTTTTTGTCTATTAAATTGTGCTTTTACAAATGCAACAGGCCAAGAAAATGCTGAGAAACATGAGAGTCAAGGCCACGCATAGCAACCGAGAATTTAAGATAAAAGGGTTGAGTGAGAAGCCTTGCAATGAGCTATAGTAAGTTGTTTAATTTTTTTAATTCATCCTTTTCTAATGTTCAAAATGAAGAGGCCTGTCTGTGAATTGATTCTCACTTTGCTTTCTTTCTGTTTGAAGTTTCACATTGAAAGAAAAACCTGGAGATACCGGTAGCCGTGGTGAAGTGAAGCCTAAGGAGATTACAGTTTATGAATACTTTAGAAGACATCTGAATTTGGAACTTAGAACTTCTGCGTACTTTCCGTGCATTGATGTTGGTAAACCCAGCAAACCTATTTATCTCCCATTGGCGGTGAGTAAACATGATTGAGATATTTTTGCATATTTTAGTTTCTTTATCTTCAAATTTTGTTTTTACTTGAAGCGATTGATTTTTTGCCTGTTGTAATTTTTAGTTCTGTAGCCTGGTCTCCCTTCAGCGATATACAAAATTACTATCTTCTGTGCAAATAGCCTCTGTGTCATTGGTGGTAACTTTAATAATGGCATCAGCGGTGGTAGCATTGGTGATATCTCCAATCTTCATGTCTTCAATTTGGCTTGTCGATATCTTTCTGAGTTCTCTAGTAGCTTTCCTGACTTCTCGATAAGCCATTCTGGAGTTCTCGAATGACTTCTCTATAACATTAAATCTGTGACTTGTAGAGATCTTGACTTGGAGTATTTTTCTCCAAACAGATTTATTCAACTCCAAGCTTCTTCAAAATTCTTCTGAGGCATGATCTTCTTGATCTTCTTCTAGATAGAATCCTTATGCTTGATACTGTTTTAGGAAAAAGACTCAAGTCTGCTCCTTTGCATTTTTACAGACTTTAAGTGTTGCAAGTACAAAATATAAATTAAGATAACAATAAAACTTACTTAGGGTTGACAAAATGTCTTAGTTTTGTTAAAGTACAGGCATGTCTTTTACAACACATTTTAACTTTTTTCATGTAAAATTCATAATGTTACATATCTGTTTAAAATATTTATTTTTTTGAATTAAAGTTTAATATTTATAATTTTATTCAAAAAAGAAATTCGAAAAGTAATTTGTGAACATATCCTCTTTATTCATCTTAAAATAATAATGGAATTGTATTTTGGTACATATTTGACAAAATAATATCTTTTTGTACTAGTACGCCTTTTGTGCTTGTCACTGGTAGCAAGAAAGTACAAAGTCGGTTCACGTTGCCGGTTTCCATTTCCTACTGACCTTGTGGAAAGACCCAAAATTTATTAGAAAACTTTTTTATTGAAAATTTTGAGTTAAAAGCATGTTTATAAATATAAGCATGGTTTACAATAATAAATTTTTATTACAATTGAAATTAATAAAAGTTTTGATTATAATTACGTCAAAGTACATATGGTCAAGTCAAACAACTTATATGCTAGACACTATGAGTTGTATTTCTCATGGAATGTCTTCCCAATCTAGATTTTTCCCAATCAACCAGTGGATGAAATATGGTATATGTAGTTTTACCCACAATTTAGTGTCATTTTTACATTTTCAAATCAAATTGACTAATAATTAAATAAAAATCAACAATCATATTATCATTCACTTTAATTCTTATGTTTAAATAAACAAAGAAATTAGTAAATATTTTTAAAAACCTTATCATTTTTCAAATACGTATAAATTGTTTGTCAAAAATTTTTGTATCGTATCTTATACCTCTAGAAATTCAATTTGATTAAATATTGTTATGTAAACATTAATTTGTACATGACAATTAATTTCTACATTATAGCGACATGTTTTTTAGACTTAAATCTATTGTAATAGTAATATTATCCTTGTTAGTAAGGGTTGTAGTTGTACATATATTATTGTTAATTGAGGTCAGTATGTGATTTATATATAATCAAATTTAAAATTTTCGATAAAATGTCATTTTTAAGTTATGTTTTTTATACAATACTTACTACTTAATTTTTACAATGTCATTTTATTTACCATACAAAATAAATTAGGGTAATACTTATTTAGACTTGTACATCCACATCCAATTAATTTATATAATACATGGAGCACACTATGTTGAATCAAAAATTTAAACTATATTCGGCCCACTGAAACATATTATATACAATTGGGCCTCCAGAATAGAGAAAATAAAAAATGTAGGTAAAACCCTAATATAACCACAAGCGGCCGACTTAAAAACAAAATAAACTTGTACATGGCTATGAAATAGTGTTTTGGTATTATTTATATTTTGTGTGAAAGAGTGTTTTGGTGCTGTAAGGTTAAACACATCTTCAAATGAATTGGTGCAGGATTAAGTGGACAAGATTTGCAGATTATCATGAATTGATATTGTTTAACAAGGGTAAGGTAATAATTTATATTTTCCTATTTCTTTATTTCCCTTTCTTATGTGTTTTTTGCACAAACTTTTGTTAAAAATTAAAACACTGCAATAAGTATCCCATTTTTCTTGTATATATGGATGTGGATTGACATGAAATGCCATTTGTATTTGTTTTTAAATGATCTTGATATCAAGAATAATCCCTTTCAAGATTATATGTCAAATTTAAGAAAAAGAATTTAGTTACATTTGTAATAACTTTTTTGTTCCTCATAAATAATCAAATACATGATATACTAAAAAAATGAAAATTTATAGATAAGAAGCCCACATATTATTTATATTTTATCTTCATATTTGTTTGATTACACTATTAAATTTATTTTATGTTTATGTGTGAAAATTTTTTAGAGACATATGCAGAGGAATTATATTTTTCTTGCTATTTGCAACAAGTTCCACAAACAATGAAGAAAGTGCTCCAAGTCCCTTCTTTTTCTCCTCTTCATCAATCTACTTGTGTAAGCTTTCTTTGTTCTTTTTTAACTTTTACTATGCAAATATATAGCATAAATATAAATGTAGATAGTACAAGTGAAGCCCCATCACTATTTAACTTTATATTACATGACACATGGTTGAAAATGAGATTTCTTACTTGATAAAGATGTAGGCTCTATTTGGGACAAATTATAGTGTTGTAAAAACTTATATTTCAATACATAAACAGGTAGGCAGGCTAACCATTTTCAGCCATAAGCTTATATTTGAATGGAGCTGACACTGAAAAAGTTTAAGATGCACTGAGGGTGCTTGACATTGTCTTGAGACAGCAAGCGGCTAAAAGGTATCCAGACGACCGGAACTAATT
This sequence comes from Apium graveolens, assembly GCF_009905375.1. Lineage (NCBI taxonomy): Eukaryota > Viridiplantae > Streptophyta > Magnoliopsida > Apiales > Apiaceae > Apium > Apium graveolens. The sequence continues at coordinate 12,259 of NW_027417227.1, read as the reverse complement.
AAGAAACTTGCACTTTGAAATGATGCATTGCTTACTGTTATGAATGTGGAATATGCAGGGATTGCCTTTTGGTGAGGCAGTCATTTTTCCATGACGACTCTAGGATGCTTACTAGTGTTGGAGGAGGGGTTTCTGCTTGTCGTGGTCTCCATTCTAGTTTTCGTCCTACTCAGGGAGGATTGTCACTCAATTTAGGTAAGGATGCTATATTTTTTTCTGCCTAACCCCGTTTTCAAGATTATATCTCTAAAACACTTATTTCACTTGACTCCCTTATTTCACTTGATGCCCACTTACTCATTCATTTTTTCAGACGTGTCAACGACCATGATCCTTACTCCTGGGCCTGTAATTGATTTCCTGAGAGCCAATCAGGGTATACAGGATGCTCGTAGAATAGACTGGATTAAGGTAATTCATGAAATGACACCTGAAAAACCTGCATTGTGCTTCTTCTTTTTTGTCTATTAAATTGTGCTTTTACAAATGCAACAGGCCAAGAAAATGCTGAGAAACATGAGAGTCAAGGCCACGCATAGCAACCGAGAATTTAAGATAAAAGGGTTGAGTGAGAAGCCTTGCAATGAGCTATAGTAAGTTGTTTAATTTTTTTAATTCATCCTTTTCTAATGTTCAAAATGAAGAGGCCTGTCTGTGAATTGATTCTCACTTTGTTTCTTTCTGTTTGAAGTTTCACATTGAAAGAAAAACCTGGAGATACCGGTAGCCGTGGTGAAGTGAAGCCTAAGGAGATTACAGTTTATGAATACTTTAGAAGACATCTGAATTTGGAACTTAGAACTTCTGCGTACTTTCCGTGCATTGATGTTGGTAAACCCAGCAAACCTATTTATCTCCCATTGGCGGTGAGTAAACATGATTGAGATATTTTTGCATATTTTAGTTTCTTTATCTTCAAATTTTGTTTTTACTTGAAGCGATTGATTTTTTGCCTGTTGTAATTTTTAGTTCTGTAGCCTGGTCTCCCTTCAGCGATATACAAAATTACTATCTTCTGTGCAAATAGCCTCTGTGTCATTGGTGGTAACTTTAATAATGGCATCAGCGGTGGTAGCATTGGTGATATCTCCAATCTTCATGTCTTCAATTTGGCTTGTCGATATCTTTCTGAGTTCTCTAGTAGCTTTCCTGACTTCTCGATAAGCCATTCTGGAGTTCTCGAATGACTTCTCTATAACATTAAATCTGTGACTTGTAGAGATCTTGACTTGGAGTATTTTTCTCCAAACAGATTTATTCAACTCCAAGCTTCTTCAAAATTCTTCTGAGGCATGATCTTCTTGATCTTCTTCTAGATAGAATCCTTATGCTTGATACTGTTTTAGGAAAAAGACTCAAATCTGCTCCTTTGCATTTTTACAGACTTTAAGTGTTGCAAGTACAAAATATAAATTAAGATAACAATAAAACTTACTTAGGGTTGACAAAATGTCTTAGTTTTGTTAAAGTACAGGCATGTCTTTTACAACACATTTTAACTTTTTTCATGTAAAATTCATAATGTTACATATCTGTTTAAAATATTTATTTTTTTGAATTAAAGTTTAATATTTATAATTTTATTCAAAAAAGAAATTCGAAAAGTAATTTGTGAACATATCCTCTTTATTCATCTTAAAATAATAATGGAATTGTATTTTGGTACATATTTGACAAAATAATATCTTTTTGTACTAGTACGCCTTTTGTGCTTGTCACTGGTAGCAAGAAAGTACAAAGTCGGTTCACGTTGCCGGTTTCCATTTCCTACTGACCTTGTGGAAAGACCCAAAATTTATTAGAAAACTTTTTTATTGAAAATTTTGAGTTAAAAAGCATGTTTATAAATATAAGCATGGTTTACAATAATAAATTTTTATTACAATTGAAATTAATAAAAGTTTTGATTATAATTACGTCAAAGTACATATGGTCAAGTCAAACAACTTATATGCTAGACACTATGAGTTGTATTTCTCATGGAATGTCTTCCCAATCTAGATTTTTCCCAATCAACCAGTGGATGAAATATGGTATATGTAGTTTTACCCACAATTTAGTGTCATTTTTACATTTTCAAATCAAATTGACTAATAATTAAATAAAAATCAACAATCATATTATCATTCACTTTAATTCTTATGTTTAAATAAACAAAGAAATTAGTAAATATTTTTAAAAACCTTATCATTTTTCAAATACGTATAAATTGTTTGTCAAAAATTTTTGTATCGTATCTTATACCTCTAGAAATTCAATTTGATTAAATATTGTTATGTAAACATTAATTTGTACATGACAATTAATTTCTACATTATAGCGACATGTTTTTTAGACTTAAATCTATTGTAATAGTAATATTATCCTTGTTAGTAAGGGTTGTAGTTGTACATATATTATTGTTAATTGAGGTCAGTATGTGATTTATATATAATCAAATTTAAAATTTTCGATAAAATGTCATTTTTAAGTTATGTTTTTTATACAATACTTACTACTTAATTTTTACAATGTCATTTTATTTACCATACAAAATAAATTAGGGTAATACTTATTTAGACTTGTACATCCACATCCAATTAATTTATATAATACATGGAGCACACTATGTTGAATCAAAAATTTAAACTATATTCGGCCCACTGAAACATATTATATACAATTGGGCCTCCAGAATAGAGAAAATAAAAAATGTAGGTAAAACCCTAATATAACCACAAGCGGCCGACTTAAAAACAAAATAAACTTGTACATGGCTATGAAATAGTGTTTTGGTATTATTTATATTTTGTGTGAAAGAGTGTTTTGGTGCTGTAAGGTTAAACACATCTTCAAATGAATTGGTGCAGGATTAAGTGGACAAGATTTGCAGATTATCATGAATTGATATTGTTTAACAAGGGTAAGGTAATAATTTATATTTTCCTATTTCTTTATTTCCCTTTCTTATGTGTTTTTTGCACAAACTTTTGTTAAAAATTAAAACACTGCAATAAGTATCCCATTTTTCTTGTATATATGGATGTGGATTGACATGAAATGCCATTTGTATTTGTTTTTAAATGATCTTGATATCAAGAATAATCCCTTTCAAGATTATATGTCAAATTTAAGAAAAAGAATTTAGTTACATTTGTAATAACTTTTTTGTTCCTCATAAATAATCAAATACATGATATACTAAAAAAATGAAAATTTATAGATAAGAAGCCCACATATTATTTATATTTTATCTTCATATTTGTTTGATTACACTATTAAATTTATTTTATGTTTATGTGTGAAAATTTTTTAGAGACATATGCAGAGGAATTATATTTTTCTTGCTATTTGCAACAAGTTCCACAAACAATGAAGAAAGTGCTCCAAGTCCCTTCTTTTTCTCCTCTTCATCAATCTACTTGTGTAAGCTTTCTTTGTTCTTTTTTAACTTTTACTATGCAAATATATAGCATAAATATAAATGTAGATAGTACAAGTGAAGCCCCATCACTATTTAACTTTATATTACATGACACATGGTTGAAAATGAGATTTCTTACTTGATAAAGATGTAGGCTCTATTTGGGACAAATTATAGTGTTGTAAAAACTTATATTTCAATACATAAACAGGTAGGCAGGCTAACCATTTTCAGCCATAAGCTTATATTTGAATGGAGCTGACACTGAAAAAGTTTAAGATGCACTGAGGGTGCTTGACATTGTCTTGAGACAGCAAGCGGCTAAAAGGTATCCAGACGACCGGAACTAATTAAGAAACTTGCACTTTGAAATGATGCATTGCTTACTGTTATGAATGTGGAATATGCAGGGATTGCCTTTTGGTGAGGCAGTCATTTTTCCATGACGACTCTAGGATGCTTACTAGTGTTGGAGGAGGGGTTTCTGCTTGTCGTGGTCTCCATTCTAGTTTTCGTCCTACTCAGGGAGGATTGTCACTCAATTTAGGTAAGGATGCTATATTTTTTTCTGCCTAACCCCGTTTTCAAGATTATATCTCTAAAACACTTATTTCACTTGACTCCCTTATTTCACTTGATGCCCACTTACTCATTCATTTTTTCAGACGTGTCAACGACCATGATCCTTACTCCTGGGCCTGTAATTGATTTCCTGAGAGCCAATCAGGGTATACAGGATGCTCGTAGAATAGACTGGATTAAGGTAATTCATGAAATGACACCTGAAAAACCTGCATTGTGCTTCTTCTTTTTTGTCTATTAAATTGTGCTTTTACAAATGCAACAGGCCAAGAAAATGCTGAGAAACATGAGAGTCAAGGCCACGCATAGCAACCGAGAATTTAAGATAAAAGGGTTGAGTGAGAAGCCTTGCAATGAGCTATAGTAAGTTGTTTAATTTTTTTAATTCATCCTTTTCTAATGTTCAAAATGAAGAGGCCTGTCTGTGAATTGATTCTCACTTTGTTTCTTTCTGTTTGAAGTTTCACATTGAAAGAAAAACCTGGAGATACCGGTAGCCGTGGTGAAGTGAAGCCTAAGGAGATTACAGTTTATGAATACTTTAGAAGACATCTGAATTTGGAACTTAGAACTTCTGCGTACTTTCCGTGCATTGATGTTGGTAAACCCAGCAAACCTATTTATCTCCCATTGGCGGTGAGTAAACATGATTGAGATATTTTTGCATATTTTAGTTTCTTTATCTTCTAATTTTGTTTTTACTTGAAGCGATTGATTTTTTGCCTGTTGTAATTTTTAGTTCTGTAGCCTGGTCTCCCTTCAGCGATATACAAAATTACTATCTTCTGTGCAAATAGCCTCTGTGTCATTGGTGGTAACTTTAATAATGGCATCAGCGGTGGTAGCATTGGTGATATCTCCAATCTTCATGTCTTCAATTTGGCTTGTCGATATCTTTCTGAGTTCTCTAGTAGCTTTCCTGACTTCTCGATAAGCCATTCTGGAGTTCTCGAATGACTTCTCTATAACATTAAATCTGTGACTTGTAGAGATCTTGACTTGGAGTATTTTTCTCCAAACAGATTTATTCAACTCCAAGCTTCTTCAAAATTCTTCTGAGGCATGATCTTCTTGATCTTCTTCCTAGATAGAATCCTTATGCTTGATACTGTTTTAGGAAAAAGACTCAAGTCTGCTCCTTTGCATTTTTACAGACTTTAAGTGTTGCAAGTACAAAATATAAATTAAGATAACAATAAAACTTACTTAGGGTTGACAAAATGTCTTAGTTTTGTTAAAGTACAGGCATGTCTTTTACAACACATTTTAACTTTTTTCATGTAAAATTCATAATGTTACATATCTGTTTAAAATATTTATTTTTTTGAATTAAAGTTTAATATTTATAATTTTATTCAAAAAAGAAATTCGAAAAGTAATTTGTGAACATATCCTCTTTATTCATCTTAAAATAATAATGGAATTGTATTTTGGTACATATTTGACAAAATAATATCTTTTTGTACTAGTACGCCTTTTGTGCTTGTCACTGGTAGCAAGAAAGTACAAAGTCGGTTCACGTTGCCGGTTTCCATTTCCTACTGACCTTGTGGAAAGACCCAAAATTTATTAGAAAACTTTTTTATTGAAAATTTTGAGTTAAAAAGCATGTTTATAAATATAAGCATGGTTTACAATAATAAATTTTTATTACAATTGAAATTAATAAAAGTTTTGATTATAATTACGTCAAAGTACATATGGTCAAGTCAAACAACTTATATGCTAGACACTATGAGTTGTATTTCTCATGGAATGTCTTCCCAATCTAGATTTTTCCCAATCAACCAGTGGATGAAATATGGTATATGTAGTTTTACCCACAATTTAGTGTCATTTTTACATTTTCAAATCAAATTGACTAATAATTAAATAAAAATCAACAATCATATTATCATTCACTTTAATTCTTATGTTTAAATAAACAAAGAAATTAGTAAATATTTTTAAAAACCTTATCATTTTTCAAATACGTATAAATTGTTTGTCAAAAATTTTTGTATCGTATCTTATACCTCTAGAAATTCAATTTGATTAAATATTGTTATGTAAACATTAATTTGTACATGACAATTAATTTCTACATTATAGCGACATGTTTTTTAGACTTAAATCTATTGTAATAGTAATATTATCCTTGTTAGTAAGGGTTGTAGTTGTACATATATTATTGTTAATTGAGGTCAGTATGTGATTTATATATAATCAAATTTAAAATTTTCGATAAAATGTCATTTTTAAGTTATGTTTTTTATACAATACTTACTACTTAATTTTTACAATGTCATTTTATTTACCATACAAAATAAATTAGGGTAATACTTATTTAGACTTGTACATCCACATCCAATTAATTTATATAATACATGGAGCACACTATGTTGAATCAAAAATTTAAACTATATTCGGCCCACTGAAACATATTATATACAATTGGGCCTCCAGAATAGAGAAAATAAAAAATGTAGGTAAAACCCTAATATAACCACAAGCGGCCGACTTAAAAACAAAATAAACTTGTACATGGCTATGAAATAGTGTTTTGGTATTATTTATATTTTGTGTGAAAGAGTGTTTTGGTGCTGTAAGGTTAAACACATCTTCAAATGAATTGGTGCAGGATTAAGTGGACAAGATTTGCAGATTATCATGAATTGATATTGTTTAACAAGGGTAAGGTAATAATTTATATTTTCCTATTTCTTTATTTCCCTTTCTTATGTGTTTTTTGCACAAACTTTTGTTAAAAATTAAAACACTGCAATAAGTATCCCATTTTTCTTGTATATATGGATGTGGATTGACATGAAATGCCATTTGTATTTGTTTTTAAATGATCTTGATATCAAGAATAATCCCTTTCAAGATTATATGTCAAATTTAAGAAAAAGAATTTAGTTACATTTGTAATAACTTTTTTGTTCCTCATAAATAATCAAATACATGATATACTAAAAAAATGAAAATTTATAGATAAGAAGCCCACATATTATTTATATTTTATCTTCATATTTGTTTGATTACACTATTAAATTTATTTTATGTTTATGTGTGAAAATTTTTTAGAGACATATGCAGAGGAATTATATTTTTCTTGCTATTTGCAACAAGTTCCACAAACAATGAAGAAAGTGCTCCAAGTCCCTTCTTTTTCTCCTCTTCATCAATCTACTTGTGTAAGCTTTCTTTGTTCTTTTTTAACTTTTACTATGCAAATATATAGCATAAATATAAATGTAGATAGTACAAGTGAAGCCCCATCACTATTTAACTTTATATTACATGACACATGGTTGAAAATGAGATTTCTTACTTGATAAAGATGTAGGCTCTATTTGGGACAAATTATAGTGTTGTAAAAACTTATATTTCAATACATAAACAGGTAGGCAGGCTAACCATTTTCAGCCATAAGCTTATATTTGAATGGAGCTGACACTGAAAAAGTTTAAGATGCACTGAGGGTGCTTGACATTGTCTTGAGACAGCAAGCGGCTAAAAGGTATCCAGACGACCGGAACTAATTAAGAAACTTGCACTTTGAAATGATGCATTGCTTACTGTTATGAATGTGGAATATGCAGGGATTGCCTTTTGGTGAGGCAGTCATTTTTCCATGACGACTCTAGGATGCTTACTAGTGTTGGAGGAGGGGTTTCTGCTTGTCGTGGTCTCCATTCTAGTTTTCGTCCTACTCAGGGAGGATTGTCACTCAATTTAGGTAAGGATGCTATATTTTTTCTGCCTAACCCCGTTTTCAAGATTATATCTCTAAAACACTTATTTCACTTGACTCCCTTATTTCACTTGATGCCCACTTACTCATTCATTTTTTCAGACGTGTCAACGACCATGATCCTTACTCCTGGGCCTGTAATTGATTTCCTGAGAGCCAATCAGGGTATACAGGATGCTCGTAGAATAGACTGGATTAAGGTAATTCATGAAATGACACCTGAAAAACCTGCATTGTGCTTCTTATTTATGTCTATTAAATTGTGCTTTTACAAATGCAACAGGCCAAGAAAATGCTGAGAAACATGAGAGTCAAGGCCACGCATAGCAACCGAGAATTTAAGATAAAAGGGTTGAGTGAGAAGCCTTGCAATGAGCTATAGTAAGTTGTTTAATTTTTTTAATTCATCCTTTTCTAATGTTCAAAATGAAGAGGCCTGTCTGTGAATTGATTCTCACTTTGTTTCTTTCTGTTTGAAGTTTCACATTGAAAGAAAAACCTGGAGATATCGGTAGCCGTGGTGAAGTGAAGCCTAAGGAGATTACAGTTTATGAATACTTTAGAAGACATCTGAATTTGGAACTTAGAACTTCTGCGTACTTTTCGTGCCTTGATGTTGGTAAACCGAGCAAACCTATTTATCTCCCATTGGAGGTGAGTAAACATGATTGAGATATTTTTGCATATTCTAGTTTCTTTATCTTCTAATTTTGTTTTTACTTGAAGCGATTGATTTTTTGCCTGTTGTAATTTTTAGTTCTGTAGCCTGGTCTCCCTTCAGCGATATACAAAATCACTATCTTCTATGCAAATAGCCTCTTTAGTGGAAAAGTCCAGGCAGGGACCTCTAGAGAGGAAAGAAGTTCTTATTGATGTAAAATTTCTCCGAATATTGAAATTTTCAAGTTTTGGTTATTATTTCTCATTGTAGCTCTTTAGTTCATTTTTTTTAAAATATAATTTTTATAATTGATCAATGCACTTCCATTTTCAGTCTATGAAAAAGTATCGGTATAATGAAGATCCTCTCTTATATGCTTGCGGCATATCTATGGAGAAACAACTTACCAAATTTATTGGTCGTGTCCTTAGTGCACCAAAGGTATTTTTGTTTCTCCTGTATATAGTTATGGTTTTTCTTGAATCAAGTAGTAATATTGTTGGTGGTGGCATTGGTGGCAGTAATTTTACTAGTCCAATTGGTGGCACTAGTAGCCGTAATCTTAGTAGTGGAATTGATGGTGGCATTGTTGGTGTGAAGTTCATGCTAACTTAAGCAGTGTCATTGGTGGTAACTTTAATAATGGCATCAGCGGTGGTAGCATTGGTGATATATTGGGTAGTCTTAGTAGTGGCATTGGTGGTAGAATGACTGGCATCTTTAGTGGTTACATTGGTGGTACTAGAGACGATAATATTAGTAGTGGATGTGGTGGCATTGATGGTGACATTGGTCGTGGTGCTCTTATTAGTGCAATTGGTGGCATTGGAAGCAGTAATTTTAGTAGGAAAATTAGTTGTGGTATTGTTTGTGTTGGTGTTGAAGTTCTTGCTAGTTTAAGCAGTTCCATTCATGGCCACTTTAATGATGGTATTACAGGTGGTACAATTGATGATATATTGGTTAGTCTTAGTAGTTGCATTGGTGGTGGCATTGGTGGTAACATTGCTGGTAGATTTAGTGGTGGCATGGCTAGTTGCCATAGTGATAACATTAGTAGTATATTGGTTAGTCTTAATAGTGGCAACGGTGGTAGCATTACTGGTAGCTTAAGTGGAAACATTGGTGATCGCATGGCTGGTAGCTTTAGTGGTAGCACTAGTTGTATGTTGGATAATATTTGAAGGTAGTGATTTTAGTTATTGTCTTTGTGCCAGTTGCTAATGGTGAAAACCTTGATAGTGGTGGTATTGGTGGTAGTGCTTCAAATATGAGTGGTGGGCTGGTAACATTAACGCGCCTTACAGTGTTGAGCAACTACCTTCACATGGACATCAATATCAACATTATCCTAATAATTCCTTAAAACTCCTGATGTGGCTTTTTCTAATTTGGTTGGTTGTGTTACTCTCAACTCTACTATCACTTTTACAGAGGCAGGAGATGTACTTCCCAAAAGCAGCTCAGGTTCTCCAAGAAGTTCAAAAAACTTTCTACAAATGTTTGATCTCTTACAAAATTATATCATAAAATCCATATTTGGAGTGGTACCTCGATTAGATTAGTAACTAGATTTTTGTTATACTTTCACTAAATATTATTATATTTATTTATTTGTTTTTCTTGTTATATATATTATTTTACATCTTAAATTTAAATTTTACGTCTAGTTGTTATATATTTTAACAATGCCATATGCACCTTTTTTAAAATTTTAACTCAGAAAAGAAAATATATACCGTATCTATATTATACGAATTTTAATTTATTAAAATATGACATTTTAAACTCCTTTGTAAATGATTTAATTTTGTGAAACACATTAAAATTAAATATTTTATCAAAATATGTTATATGTGACTTAATGCTAAATACTAATCTAGCCATTTGAGACTAGGTGTTGTGTTCAGTAAATTTTTAGTTTTGTCCTGAATTTCTTGGTCACTTATTTTCTATTTCATGTTTTCAAGAAAATAGAATTGAAAATTAGAAAAACTCTAAAGAACAGAAAACAAATAAAACAGAATTGTACAAAAAATACAGGACATGAAAATAAAATTAATGAAAAAACAAAAATTTAATATAGAATACAAAATTAAGAATACTAAAAATATATACAGTACACAACATAATTAAGTATACCTAAAAATTATTTAGAAATTTTAGCTTAGAAAAATTGATTATGTGCAAAATATAATTCACCCTATTATACAAAATAGATGTTCAATTCAGATAGCTACCTTAATAAATGTAGAACACATAAAAATTAAATAACATTAGTTAAAAATATAAAACACATGACAACAAAAATACAGAACACAATTATAAAGTAAGGAAATAAAAGGTACACAAAAACTTAAAGAACATAAAATTAATTATAGGGCACCTGAAAATTACTAGACATATTAAAGAACACTCAAAATAAAAACTGTAAAACACTAAAGTGGACATATTAAAGAACACTCAAAATAAAAACTGTAAAACACTAAAAGTAAAGTTGTTATGAGGTGATGAACGTGTGTTATATACGTGCACCTATCATAAATAGTTACTTAGTTACCTCAATACACTACCCACTGATAACTACATAAAACTACTCCAGATGTCCATCGAAATAAACTATAATATACCTTTTTATTTGTTATGCAGTCAATCATTTTTTTTTCATTTTTTTTTCATTTCTCAATAATATTGTCTTCTTTAAAAAAATTATATTAAGCTAAGAATTGTATGAATGTATTTTGTGAGAAAATAATATTGTGTAAAAAATAATGTTCTATTGAATAATTATGTTTTGACTTAGTATTCTATTGAAAATCATGTTCTGAATAAAATACTATTGTTATGTAAAAAGGTATTGTTATGGAAAAAAATGTAAAAGTTATAAATCATTTTAAAAACATAAATATATTTTAAATTTGTGTTCCTCATCCGTATAAAAGAATAATTTTTCAGAATTTAAAAAACAAAAAAATAGATAAAAATTAGAGAAATTTGTTTCTTAAGAAAAATGACAAAAAAAGTTACAATTACTTCATAACATGTCGTATTATTAAAAGTTACTAGTTTCTATGAACCTTCCTCTAAATTAGTTATTAACAAGCCCTTATTATTAAAAGATAATAGGTTATATGATATATATAGATGATTGATGAAGGTTCAACCATAACCCAATTGTTAATTTAATGGTAACCTAGTAACTGGTCCACAATCATGAAGGTTTATTCTTTATATAATGTTTTGTTCTTATTGTGCATTCCTTAGACATAAATTTTATATAGACATGATTACCTTTTATACACTTTGTTAAACTGCTATATTGTGTGGAGTCTCTATTATAACTCTACCTTTCTTTGTTTTTTAGTTAAATGATCAATTTTTTACATAGGATACAATTATTAGTTTAACAAGATAATATCATTCAACAAATAAAAATATACTTGTGTAAATTATTTATTCTCCATTAATTTAGTTTGGAACTTCTGCCTAAAATTAAAAAAAGGACCATGTAACTCAAAAAAGTTAAAATTAAATACAAGCTCCAAAAAATATTACCTAACACATTAAACTTTAATAGTCATATTCAAATTATATTGAACACATATATAAATATTTTACACCAAAAACAACTATAACACAAAATAATATATAAGTCTAAACCAAATGCTTATAAACTTGAATCTTATATTTATTTATATTTTACTTTATTTCAAATACATTACATAATACAATATATAAAATATAGAACATGAGAAATAAAGCATATAATAATAGAAATAATTAAGAAAGTACATAATTCTAAGAATTAAAGCACATATAAAAAATATAGGAAAGATGAAAAAATATAGAATGGTTAAAAGTTTTTTAAAGTACTGAA